>NC_067398.1:376428771-376613771 GCF_016432865.1 Antechinus flavipes | reverse complement strand
TTTTGGAAGGCAAACATTTACTGCTCAACGTGACCTTTAACGCAAAGTCAGCGACTGGGGGGAGGGAGGTTGGGAAGGTTGGGAGGCGGGCAATGGCGGGCAGTTCATCAGATCTTGGGGAAAAAAAATCTTCTAGAGTAATTGCTGTTTCCTTGGCAACAAGGTGGTGGCCTGGGGCCCCCTCAGCTCCTGCAGTCCTTCTGAGAGAAGAGAAAAGCAGCTGGGGGTCTAAGGTGATGGAGAAGCAGAATTTTTATCCCATTATGGAGTTTGGGGGAAAAGGGATCTGATTTCATCTCTCCCTGTTTCCAATCCCATAGGGTTTTTTTGGGATATGGGCTGCTATCCAAGGAAGACCAACTTTAGAAATAGGGGTGGAGAGAAGGCAAGGTATGGGTATTGGAAAGTGCTAGAAAAAGAATACATGGGAGTGAGGTTCAGTTTTATGAGGGAAAGATTGAAGATATAAAAATTATGGACAGATCTCTGGAAATAGAGTAAGATTCTGGGCTGAGTGACTGGAGGACAAGGAAGAAAAGATGGATAATTTAATGGAAAAGGAAGCTACAAGGATCTTCTTTCCTATCTATAGGTTCTAGAAATGGGCTGTAAAAGTAGAGACTCTTGAAGCACTTGGCTAGAAGCTGGAAATCAATCCTTTTCTCTCTACTCCCTCTGCCTCTCCATCTTACTTGACATATTCAGGAAATGTTGGTAAAATTTGTGAAGCAATAGGAAGGTACATTTCTTTCATGTGTAAACATAGCCTTAGTCTTCATGTATAAGAACAGCATATTTTCCTTGTTGGCTTTCCAAGTGGTTATGAGAAAATTGTCTATTTCAAATGTTAGGAAGGAGAGAGGTCCAGAATGTGTTCATCTGAATCTGTCTTTCCTCCCTCCCCCCTCCCTCCCCTTTGCCCAAGTCATCTCTTCCCAGATCTGAATTATATTCAACCTTCAGATACGGAAAGAGATGACCTGAATCAGATTCAGGTACAAGATGTTCTGACTTCCCTAGGAAGATCTCTGTAATTGCCCCATCTTCACTGATGCCCCTCTTACCCCAGCTTCTGGACTTCCTATCTGTACTTTTGATGCTTAAATCAAATTATTCTGGGTAGATATATATCAATCCAGAATAATATATGTATATGTATGTGAATGTATATGAATCTACCTCTTCCCATGGGCTTCTCTCAACTAGACTCCAACTTTCTTGTGGTCACAGAATGTTTATATCCCCATTCAGCAAGTACTCATTTCCCAGTGTGAAGACATGAAATAAACCGATTCCTTGGTGAGAACTGACTGCCTTATAAAATCTCGCTTCTTTGAATCTGGGTTCAGTGTCTCCTCTGAGAGAGTGCTCCTGGGGGATATATAAGTGGGACTTATGATAGGAAAAAAATTGATGATTCTCATAAAGCCGCTCTTATCGTTCCTTTCTCCCCTTCATGAACTCTCTAATCCAGCCATTCTGGTCTCCTCACAATCCTCAACATGTCCTGGGCTCTCTCATTGTTACCTCTATATTTGAAGATACCCTTTCATTTGCCTTAAGTGTTCTCCTTTCCTTCTTGCATATATCCAAATTCTGTCTTTTAGGGAAAAATTCAAGTGCCACTAATGACAGATCTAGCCCGTGGTAAATGTTCACTCCTTTGAATTCCTTTTGCACTAAATTACCTGAGCTATATGTCTAGTCCTAAATTAAATCAGGAATCTCTGAGTTCAAATCCAGCCTCTAATACTAGCTAAGTGACCCTGAAGAAATTACTTACTCTCTGCCTAAATTCCCTCACCTGTAAAATGGGTTGTTGTGAGATTAAAATGAGATGTTATTTATAAGGCACTTTGCAAACCTTAAAGCACTATATAAATGCTATTTATTATTATTGTTGATTTTCCTACTTGTTCTCTGTGTGTATCTATTCCCTTTCATTCCTTTACCTCTTTTAAAGTACTTCATCATTTTGAAAACACTCCCACCTATAATTCTATTGGTTCCTCACAAATCTTTTTAATTGTTATTCACATTTTACAGAAGAAGAAAATGAAACACAGGATTGTTTTCAAGTGTTCTGAAAGGTTTTTATCATAAGTATCCCTCCCTCACTCTATTATCTCCTCACCTGTTCTCTTGACCTCATCTTCTATTTCCTCACTTCCTTCTCTTTTGAAACTTTGAAAACTTCTTTTCTGGTACCATCTATCCTTTATCTTTCTCAAATGAAGAGTCAGGATGTTTCAGACTTGTTTCCATGGTTTTTTTTTTTTTTTTCCCTTTTTGTATTGGAGACCTGCCCCAACTCTTGTAATAATATCACATCCTTTCTTTAAAAAAAAATCAAGTATTTTATACTTTAGAAAGCATTTTGAAATTAATTATCCCATTTGGGCCTCATGAAATTCATATGAGACAAATAGACAAAGGATTATTGGGCCTACTTTAGAAAAAGAGACCTTGAATTTCAGAGAAGTGACACAATTTGCCTAGGCTCACACCAGGGACAAATCAGGACTAGAGATTCTATTTCCTGGATTTTAGTCCAGTGATTTTTCTATAGACCTATATTGTGCAGACTAGGGAGTGCAGGAAGAGGAGGAAGATGGTGGCAGTTGGGCTATAATCACCTTCCTCACTGATCTGAATCTGAATAGATGTTCAAACCTTAAGCTAAAGGAATGATATTCTGACACATCTTATTTAGGGATCACCCACAAAAACAAAAAGGGAAGAACAAGGAATGTATTTTTTTTTACATCTTTTTTTTTTTTTTTTTTAACATCTTTTAAGCAGCTGCCAATGGCCCAGGAAAAAGATCTGTTCTGTGAAAAATTCAAGTTGTTTTTTCACTTCAAATTTCTCAGTCTCTCCAATACCAATGGACTTTTTCTTGGATATTGCCCTTCCTTCCTGGGATTTCTGCTACCACTAGTGAGGTTCTGCTTATTAGCATCAGGAGCATCAGATGAACACGGAGCATGAGTGGGCTTTTGACCTGAGGGGTATGGCAGTACATCTACCCCACAAGATATGTGCGCTTGTGATCATCCTCATCTTCTTCTCCATCAAAATTTTAGTGGGCACCTGCTATTTGTAAGATACTGGTTACTAGGTGATGTAGGAAACACAAAAATATATGACTTTGTTTTTCTCCTCAAGGAACTTCCAGTCTAGTTGAGGAGATAGGGCCTATATATAAAAAGACAAATAATGCAATATAGCATAGGTTAAGTACTATGTGAAGCTGGAATTAAAATAGACTAATAACACACCTAGAAGTTCACTTATTTAGCCTACTTACCATTGGAACCACTAGCGATAAACAAACAGCTTCTTCATTTGAAAGTGAATTGGAATTTTAAAAAAATCTTTCTGGTTGTAATAAAATCTAGGATGTAAAATGAGTAAGGAAATTTATTTTTTCAATATATGATTTTTTTTCCTCTTCCCTCTGAAAACCCACATATTTATTCTGTTTCAGGTTGGGGATCCTTAAAACAGTTTTATTAAAAAAATCATTTACTACGGCTTTCCAGTTCAACTTTAACTGGACCGGGTGGAAATTAAAAAAAAGATATTTTAAAAATAAATTATATAAATTACGGCCCTAATTACAAAGGAACTTTAAAGAATGTATCCAAGCATTAAAAGAAAAGCTTTTCTTAAAAAAATTCTCCATTTCCCTGTTCCATTGTGGGAACATGATTTAGACACTTTTAACAAATCCCAGTCCTTTGGAAAAGGCAGCACTCTAGGCCCATTTGCCTGCTTCTCTTTCTGCATGTGATTATTATTTGATAACTTTGGGCTTAAATCTGCATGAGAGCCAATTATCTCTCTTTGTCATCAAGCAGGCATGCTGTATAGCAGTGGCTTTTATAGTACAGTAAAAAGCTTTAAGGTGCAGGGAGGGGGTAACTGAGCTTTCAGTTTCAGATTTCTCTCCATCTTGCCTATTCCAACTACTTCTTCTGTGATTCCTCTTTGTCTTTTTAAAAATCAATCCATGATGCAGCTAGCTTTCTATTGCATTTGTCCATCTTTTTCTGGCCTATTAGTTTCTCCACATCTGGAGCACATGCTTAGAAGACCACTATCCTACCAGACTAAAAAGTGGCCAACTCTCTCAGGATTTACATAGGGCTTAAAATCCTTACTCCCCCATGTAGCTTTTCTGGTCAAAATTGGCATTTTCTTGGTTCATGTATCAAGTCTGTATAAGGAACTTAGCATTGTTTTCTTGGCTTGTTTTCTCTGTCTCTGTCTCTCTCCCTCCATCTCTCATCTTTCTTCTCTCTGTCTCTGTTTCTCTGTCTCTGTCTCTGTCTCTCAGTCTCTATCTCTCTGTTTCTCTCTTTCTCTGTCTCTCTGTCTGTCTGTCTCTCTCTCTCTGTCTCTGTCTCTCTGTCTCTCTCTGTGTCTGTCTGTCTCTATATATATCTATATCTATATATATGTATCTGTCTCTCTCTTTCTATCTCTCTGTCTCTTTGTGTGTGTGTCTCTCTCTGTCTCTCTGTCTCTCTGTCTCTCTCTCTGTCTCTCTCTCTCTCTTCTTTGTTACTCTTTTTTGTCTGTCTCTTTCTCTCCCTCCCCCTCCCATCCCTTCCCCCTTTTTCTTTCTCTCCTCTGGGATCCAGGATTAGTGCCTAGATGACATAAAAAATGACTAATAATTAATCTAAGCTTTAGTAAGTATCTACTGTATTTTTTTGTACTAGGCACTCAAAGAACTGGACTGGACTGGAAAAGAAGATGTAGTTCCTGAAGACCTGAGTTCAAATTCAATGGCCTTGGGAAAATCACTTAACCTGTTTGCCTCAGTTTCTTCATCTGTAAAATAGGGATAATAATAACTTCCAGAGTTATTGTAACGATCAAATGAGATTATGTTTGTAAAGAGTATAGCATACTACCTGGCATGAAGTAGATGCTATGTCAATGCTGTAATTATTATCAGGTGGTGAGAAGGAGCTAGAATATTTCAGAGGCTGGGGCAAAGGAGAAGTATGGTAAACAAAGAAAGACAGGATTGGATATGTTATCTACAGAGGAGGGGAAAAAGTCTAATTGTAATGGACAGGTAGACAGTGCATATTAGGAAGAAGGGGGAAATAAAGTCAAAGCAGGAGAATGAGGGTAGATATCTTTGTTCCAGATAGTTGATTCCCAAGTGGCTTCTGTTTGTAGGGAGGGGGATGATAGCCTTTGAAACTTCTTCCCCCTCTCCCCTCAGTGAGATACTCTATTAAACCTCTCCATGGTCAAAAGTGTCTCTGAAACTATGGTCCCAAATGGAAAGAGCCCAGTGTGGATGTGTCCCTAAGTGCCCTCTAAAAACCTAAGGAGGAGCCAAAAATTTCATTACTCTTTCTCTATCTCAACTTCCAGTCCTGATGGAGACAAACTGTATTGAGAAAAGAAAAGAGGACACTCCTGATGAGAGGGGGGTGCTGCTTCTTTTTAGGCTACTAGTTATTCCCAGTTGAGTCTGGAATCTCTTCTTTTGTCTTATAGGAATTCACCAAGGCTGACTTGGCTCTCTACCCAGATTAGTATTTATTTAGAAATTAGGATGCAGCTAGTACTCTAAGTAGTAGCACCAGCAAATCTAGAGAAGACCTGGCCTCCAGCCCTCGTCTCAGAATGACTTCTCACCCTGGATACTAACTAATCCTTAACTTACGACACAGGTTGACATCTCATCCTAAAGTATTCCCCACAGAATGATCTCCTGCCAGTCTGATTTTCCTCCCCTCCTTACATACCCAGACCCTAGACTGACCCCCAACTTTTGCTACAGATGGACTTCAGTCAGAATGACAAACTATATATAGACATAGAATTACTCTATAATCCACCATGGAGTGTCCCATGGGTTAACTATATAGACTGACCCAAACTTAGACTGAATCTAAGCTTATCACTCTCTTTTTGGCCAATAATTTTGTATAGGTATCTCATAAATACAGTCTGTTGGGCATTAGGATGCTACAGGATGATAGCTCATTATAGCCCAACCCTATTGCTAGAAACGGAATTTCTTTTTTGGGAGGTGAAGCAATTGAGGTTAGTGACTTGCTTAGAGTGACACACCTAGTAAGTATCAAATGTCTTAGGCAGGAGTAAATTCAGGTCCTCCTGACTCCAGGACCATACAACCGAGACATCGCTAGAAATGGAATTTCCAGTATTGGAAGGAGGTGAGGAAATTCAGATCAAATAGGGCTTGTTAGCTCATCTGCCAGCACAATCTGTAGGGAAGAGTACACAGTAAGCACATCTTAACTTTGGGCATTTGTGTCTTCAAACCACATTTTACCTTATGTCCATCAACCTTTCCTCCCTCTGAGAGCTATTAAGTAGACACTTCGTGCTACATTGGGATAATGAGGGCTTGCTGATCATAATTAAAGCTTATATTTATAGAAGGCTTAGGGTTTATAAAGTTCTTTTGGTCACCACAACCCTGTGAAAGAGAGTGTAAGTATCATTACTCCCATTTTATAGATGAGGAAATTGAGACTCAGAAAAATGCCTTATCCAAAATCCACAAGAGGCAATGGGAAGTCTATGGCAGAGGTTCGGGGAGCAGGTAGACAGGTCCAGAGACTATGACCCATGGATTCCCTATTGGACCTAAGGTTTCTATGGGTAAGGATCATGGTTTTTGTTTCTCTCCAAAGGGGCCTTGTACAGGGTGGCTGAGTTTCCAAGTAAGAGCATGAAGGGAAAGATCAAAGGGCTGCACAGGTCTGGCCTGTTCCTGATGGAAGCACTAGCTGTGGGCTGCTGGTCCTTCCAGTGTGGCCTAGTGCTGGCAGAGTGCCACAGCAGATCATTCTCCCTGCCTGCCCTGCCCCTGGTAGATGGCTTGGCAGGGGGCCTTCATTCCTGAGGCTGGCTCAGCAGCCTGTCCCTCATCCCTGCCTGGAGGGTCCCTGAAGCTTGATCCTGGGGAAGGAAATGCTGGCTGATCTACATTTTGGACTACGGCGAAGGCATTTATCCTGATGGATGGGATTTATTTTATTTTTGAGAGAGAAAGAAAGAACAGGAGGGTGAGAGAGAATACAGCTGCCTTGCTCACTAATTACGGCTTCTTGGAGGGTAATGAGAAAACTGTACGGTTTTGTTGCATAGCAGGGGCTTGGCACTGGGAATGGAGTTCCCAGAGTGCCTGCCAATCGGAGTGTGGAGGGCCCCTCAAGGAAATGAACTTTGGGAGGTCAGGTTCTAGTTGTTGTGCTGGAGGGGCAGGGTGAGAGAGGTTGGTCTAGAGGAAGATGTGGGGCAGTAGAAGCATGTAGGAAATGGTCTGAACCACTGAGGTAAAAAAAAAAAAAACTCTCAAAGGGAGAGCTTCCACTTCCTTCAGGTGGTCACTATAATCACTTTTCACTCACTCCTAGCATCTGGGATGAGGTGGAGGCTTTGTACACACTTGCATTTGTTGATGATGTAAAATGATATTATTTGGGAATACAGGGGAAAGAGCAATGGCTTCAGAGTTAGAGAATTTGGTTCATATCCTGCCTGACCCAAGTCATTTATTAGCTATATGACCTTTGAGCAGGTTATAATCTTCCTTGCCTCAATTTTCTTATCTGTAGAATGACCAGGTCCTTAATTCTACACCTATGATCTTATATAATGGGATTTGCAACATCTAAAGTACAATAAAATGTCAGTTATTATTATTAGTTCAGTATTATTTTTGAATAAGGAAGCCAGAGGAAAAAAGATGGACAGAAAATAAAAGAGTGATAGAGGAAGAGAGACAGAAAAGAAAAGAGAGTGAGACAATGAAAGGAACCATAGAAAAAAAGACAGACAGAAAAAAAGAGATAGAGACAGAAAGTGAAAGAAAAGGAGAGGAAGAAGTAAAAAGAGAATGAGAGGGAATAAGAGAGACAGAATAGGAGGAAGGTTGAGGGGGAAAAGTGAAAAAAAATTATTCTTCAGTCTTCTCTCCAGCTTCTCATGTCCTCTTAAAAGCACAATATAAATGGGAATTGTTACTTATTCCTGCCTCTACTTCTTTGGTCACACTGATCCCTTTGTGAGCCCTATCTTCCTCCTAATTGTCCAGATATTCTAATGTGAATCATCCTTCGAGGCCCTGTTCCTAGATCACTTCTTCTCTTAGTGCTTTTTGTCCAATAATCTACCAATCTATCCTTTTTTCTGATTTTATACAGTACTTATTGCTAGAACAATACACTTGACCTTGAGTATAGTCAATATAATATTTAAATAAATACTGCTTGAATTGTAACATAAAGTTTTAAATTCTCAATTCCAATCAACATTCCATCAGGATGAAGAAAATGTGACTTGATAGTTGTGCTTTTGAAAATGATCTGAAGTTTTTAGTGGCCTGCAAGCTCCATGTGTCTTCTGTTCACTAGATCATGGGGAAAGGCTGATTCAAGAGGTCAAGGGCCTAGGCGTTGGGGTGCAAGAGATCTGCTAAATCTGTCTGTTCAAACCACATTTATAGAATACAATATAGGCTTCAATCTTGAAGATACATTTTAGATCAATTCGTCTTTTTTTTTTTTTTAACAGATAAGGATACTGAGGGTCATAGAGGTGAAATGACCAGCTTATAGTCACACAGAGAATTGAAATAATCAAGATAAAAATCCAAGTCCTTTGATTCCCAATTCAGTGTCTTCCAGCACCTAAGATATTATGTTCTATTTAATTGCCATATTTTAGGAATAACACCAATAACCTGGAGAGAATCTAAAGGAGACCAACGAGGATGGTCAAAGATTTCTATATCATACCACATCAGGATTGCTTTTTGCAAATGAAGTTAATCCTAAAGTGGAGAAGTCTTAGGGGAATATGATATATCTTTTCAAGTACTTTAGGGACTATTGTGTGGAGATTTATTTTCTTTGGTCTCAAAGAACAGAAATGAGGGGGAAAAGAATAAAGAAAAAAATGAAAGTAATGAATTGAAGATTCACACTTAAATTTAAGTTCAATATAAGGAAAATCTTCCTAATAATTAGAGCTATCCAAAAGTGGGAGGGGCTGCCTCAAGTGCTAGTGGGTTCTCTCTCCATCCCCTCATAAAAGGTCTTCCAGGAGAGTCAGCATGTCCTTTTGTTGCATATATTGTAGAAGAAATTCTTTCTTCTATGTTGGCTAGGCTATTTAAAATCTGAGGTTTCTTCCAAGTATGAGAGTATGTGGTTCTTTCCTAAGAAGAGAAAGGATTTTAAAGTTTGTAAAAGCATTATATTATCTCATTTTATCCTTAAAACAAACCTGGCAGGTAAGTGCTGTTATTATCCCCATTTCTCAGATCAGAAAACTGAGGCATAGAAAGTTTAAGTGATTTCCCCTGGGTCACAGAGTTAATGAATATCTATGGTCAGACTTGAATTTAGGATTTTCTGACCTAAAGTCCAACTCTCTTATTCATTTCCCTATCTATCAATTATTTTCAATCATGTCTGACTCTTCCTCATCTTATTTGGGGTTTCTTGGCAAAGATACTGAAGTGATGTCTTCTTTAGCTTATTTTACAGATAAGCAAATTGAGGCAGCCAGGGTTAAGTGACTCGCCCAGAATCACACAACTAGTAAGTTTCTGAAGCTTGAATTCAGATCCTCCAGAATTCAGGGCCAGAGATCTATCTGTTGTGTCACCTAGTGCTTTTTAATTGTTTCATGCATGTGAAATTTATGTCCATAAATATACTGGGGAGAACTGGAAAGACCTTAAAGGCAGGGACTCATTTATCTCTTCACCTCTTTCTTTTCTTTTCTATTCCCCCTCTCCCCATTAGTGCTCATAGAAGACCTGGGATGAAAGTAGGTACTCAATAATTAATCATAAAGTATTTTGTGCTTAGGAGTCGAAAACAGTGGGTTTGAAGCTGGTTGTGCCATTTATAACCTTATCACTATGTTTCTCTGAAACTGCTTCATTGCTTATAACATTAGAATTACAAATTTATTTACCTTGTAGATCTCTTATCAGAAACAAATAATATAATGTATGTGAACTGCTGCATAAGCATGCTATTGTTTAGGGGTAGCTAGGTGGGTACAGTGGATAGAGTGTTGGTCTGGAATTAGGAACACCTTAGTTCTAATCTGAACTCAAATACTCATTAGCTGTATAATCTTGGGCAAGTTCATTAATCCTGTTTGCCTCATTTTCCTCACCTGCAAAATGAATTGGAGAAGGAAATAACAAATTGATCCATGATCTTAGCCAAGAAAACCCCCCAAAGGGGTTACAGAGTTGGGTACAACCACAAAACAACTCAGTAACACAATTATTTAGTGAAAATATTTGGTTTGCAATGACTCCTTATCTGATTCCTTCTCCAGATGATAATCCCTTCTATGATCTCTGGTCTTCAAGTGCTCCCTAATCTGCTGTTTCCTTCTCTGCTGCCTACAAACACAACCATGTCTCCCCCATCCTTAAAAACAACAGCAAGAATGAAACCTTCACTTGATCTGATCATCCCTGCAGGCACCCATCCTTTATATCTCTGTCTCCTGGCTAAGCAACTTGAGAGTCATCCATATTAGGTGCCTTCACTTCCTCTCCTCTCACTTGTTTCTACATCCTTTGTAATCTGGCTTCTAACCTCATCAATCAACTGAAATTGCTCTCTACAAAGTCACCAAATGATTTCTTAATTGCCAAATCTAATGGCCTTTTCCCAATTGTCATCCTTCTTGACCCATCTGCTGCTTCTGACACTGTTTATCACCATTTTCTCTTGGATCCTGCCCTCTAAGTTTGTGTGTTACTGGGGTCTTCTGGGTTCACCTACTTTCCTGTCTCACTGCTCTTTCTTAATCTCTTTTACTGACTCTTCAGCGAGGTCATGACTATTAACAGTAACTATACCTTATGGTCTGTCTAGAACCCTTTTTTTTCTCCCTCTACATCAGGGATTCTTAATTATATGTGTTTGTGTATGTAATGAAGTCCTTTGGGAGTATAGTAAAACCTATGAACTCTTAGAATGTTTTAAAATACATAAAATAAAATTCACATGATTACAGAGGAAAGAAATTATGTTGAAATACAGTTATCAAGGGAAGTTAAATGGCACAGTAATTAGAATGTCAGACTGGAGACTCAACTTCCTAAGTTCAAATCTCAGACACTTACTAGCTGTGTGGCCCTGAATAAGTCACTTAACCCTGTTTGCTCGGTTTCGTCATCTGTAAAATGAGCTGGAGAAGGAAATGGAAAATTACTCTATTATTTTTGCCAAGAAAATCTCAAATGGGGTTATAAAGAATCAGATATGATTGAAAATGACTGAAGGTCTCACCACATTGTCTTTCCTACTCAGTAAACTCAAATGGTTCCCTATTAACTCCAGGATAAAATAGAAAATCTCTCAACTGTATGACTTTTCCCTGGATTACTCCAAACTCTAGAAAAATTTCCTTTCTCAGGGCAACTAGGTGGCGCAGTGGATAGAGCACCAGCCCTGAAGTCAGGAGGACCTGATTTCAAATCTGGTCTCAGACACTTAACAATTCCTAGCTATGTGACCCTGAGCAAGTCACTTAACCCCAATTGCCTCAGCAAAGAAAAAAAAATTCCTTCCTCAATTCCAATTCCTGCTTTTCTTGACTCTTCAAGATTTAGCTCAAATCCCATCTTCTCTGGGACTTTCCTACCTATCTTCTTCTATTATACATATATCCATATATATAATTTACATACTTATTATATATATAGTCTCCTAAGTTTTAATCTAGGTTCTTTGAGATCAGAGATATTTTGCCTTTATACACAGGTTTAATACAGTCCTTGGTACATAGTGGGTATTCAATAAATTCTTTGTGACTGACTTTTTCTTCTTTAAAATGCATATCTGGCATTAAAAAAACTGTTAAAAGCAATTTTATTTATAATTTTAGCTTTATTTTTGAAAGAAAAACAGTATAGGGTAATAGATAGAAAACTGGATTCAAGGCCTGCATCTGATATAAACTGACTGACTTTGGGCAACTCACAATCTCTGAAATCTCTTTTACAACTTTCTAGGACTATTCATTGCAAAGAAGGTAATATAACTGGTAGGAATTACCCTGAGACAGGATTCTACATATCTATGAAATCATAGGTGCAATTCATATCTTTTTATTTAAGATGAAAACACTGAATCTGAGAAAGGTTGAATGCCTTGTCAAGACGAGGACATTGGAACTCAAATTGTTTCCCACAGAAGATGAATCTTTCACTCTTCTTTCTATGTCAGCTTGGGAAAGCTGAGGAAGTGCTATATAGCTATGAGTGACATTAGGGGAACTTCATGGTCATTATTGCCATTCAATAAAGCCAACATATGTTTACTGAGTACCTTCGTGGTTTGCTGGAGAAACAGTTGTGTTGAGTTCACATTGAGAATCTTCTTTAGTGGTCCCTTGTCCAGTGTGAAGGAAGAAGTAGTGGTACTTCGACCTTTCTTGTTCCTTAGCCCTATAAACTGGAAGAGTCCTGCTGGAAAGACCTAGCATCATCTTTATAATAAGTCTGCTTTTGCATCTCTAGAAAATCTTTGTGAGAATAGTTTGTACAATGTATTCTCAATGAAAACATGAATTGGCATTATTCAAACCATTTTCAATATCAGATTATATTTTCATATGTATACAATTGGCTGAAAGATGTAAAGTATACATGCTTCTACTGCACTTATTTTTTCAATTATATTAAAATATGACTTGTTAAAGAGTATAATATAGTCTTAATTGATCCCCATCCCCAATTCGGTCTCCCCTATGCATATGTTAGTATAATCACTTTTCTGTAATGTTTTAAGATTTATAAAGCAAAAAAGATTATATACTATTCCTTGTCAGATGAAACAAAGAAGATAACTTTGTTCAATAATCCTTTGATTATCAATATCAAGCGAGGTATAAAACATGGAAATATATGCTCACCAAAGGTGTTTGCTGCTGTCATGTAGGATGTACTGCATAGAATTCAAATGAAAGGGGGATTCCCTATAGATAACCGTGTCTTCCAGATGTTGCTCTTTGCATATGATATTGTGCTGATTGCATCAAGCCCATGAATATTACAGATTCTTCTCAATGAGATCCACAGTCACTCAAAAGAGATCAGTCTAACAATCGATTTAGGAAAAACCAAATGGATGAAGATTTAGATTATGATAGCATTTTGGATGATGAATCCATTGAATTAGTTCCTTAGGACATATATCTTGAACAAGTACTGTAGATAGGCAATGATCTGATCTCAGAAAGGAATAAGAAGGAACAAAGTAAGCAATATTCCATTTGAAAACTATGCAGTAGTTTCAAAGATTTTAAGTTGCTCTTTGACACAAAAATCACATTTAACACATATTTTCTTACTAATGCCATATATCTTAGAATCAGAGAGCATCAATATCTGATGAAATAAAATTGTTCATGATCCGAAGGATAATATAGAGTTATGTGGTAGGTATAAGTAGACTGCAGAATATTAGCAGAAATGACTTGTGCAGGTACCCACCAAGTCATAAAAACTTAGTAGAAGTCTTCTGTCCAGTTAATTGGGTAAATATTCTATGGAAGATTTAGGAGAAGATAAGGAAAAGAATCAAATAGTGTGATACAGTGGGGATGGAATGAGAAACCATTTTGATGATACCATGTTTTCATTGACATATTGAAGAAATAAGAGCCTGATTAGATTTGCAGTTGGAATTTGGGAATTTCTAATTTGGAACAAGCAAATTCAGGAACATCCCTTTCCAACCATCCTTCTTTGAGATTAAGTTCTATCCACTGTGGTGGAATCAAAAGAGAATTTTCCTTAGCATCAGAAAAATCTGAAGTTAGCTTCTCCTTCTAGTACAAATCACTTAAACCTTTTAGTCCTCGTTTCCTCTTCTATAAAATGTAGGATTGGCCTGAAAGAATTCTAAGGTTTCTTCTCTCTCTAAAAGTATCTATGTTCATTTTTCCACTTATCCTTGATTCACAAAAGAAAATTTCTTGAAGTTGGGCTGTTGATTAGGAAGTGTATTAATCTTGGGTGAGCCATAATCAACTGAGTCTGAGATACTGTTTCTTCAATGATGAACATTTTATTCAATTTTGTTCAATTACACATATATTTACTGAACCCTTATAATGTGTAAGATATTCACTAGACTTTGCAGGAGGTACAAAGACCTATTAGAGCCATCTCTTCCCTCAAGGTGCTTCTAATACAACAAACAAGAAAGAAAAATACAGAAATAGCTAACCAGGATGTGATAAGTGACAAAAAGCTGAAGGGCAGAAAGCAAAGGCTAAGGAGAATTCAGAAGAAAGAGGGACAATCACATGTTTCAACAATCAAGAAAGCCTTCATTAAGAAGGTGGCATAATGATAACAGCTTACATGTAAAGTGCTTTAAAGACTGACAAAGCATTGTACATACATGTATATTATTTGATTCTCTCACCAATCTTATGAGTTGATAGTAGACTTAACTCTTCTATATTGCAACTTTCCCCACCAAGGTTTTGATATATCACAGGTCAGTATAAGAAATTAAATAGGAATTTTGGGGGAGTTTTGGGAAAATTCAGATGACAAGAGACACAGAATTCTGACACAGAAAACGTTTAGAAACTTACAAATGTATAAAATGTATTTATAGTATTATATAATATCACCTGAAAATTTATAAGAACGTACTACAAAGCCCCATAAAAGAAAAAAAAAAAAAAACCAGACTTCTTTGGTATGAAGGGAGGACCTAAATAGTTTACACAGATTTTTCCAAAAGGGGGAAGACACCACGCCCTTAACTCCTAAGAGGTGGAAGGGAAAACTATGGATAGTATTCTTCCCTATTTTGTTATTGTTCAGTCATTTTCATTCTTGTCCATTCATGTCCATTCACTCTATGACCCTATTTGATGTTTTCTTGGCAAAAATTCTGGAGTTGTTTTCCATTTCTTTCTCCAGCTCATTTTACAGATGAGGGAACTGAGGTTAAGTGACTGGCTCAGGGTCACATAGCTAATAAGTGTCTGAGGCCAGATTTAAATTCAATAAAATGAGGTTTCCTGACTCCAAAACCCGGTGCTCTATCCACTGAGACACCTAGTTTAAATGTCTCATGAAAAGCCAAATTCATGGCTAGTCCATGGCAGAAGTGGGAACACAGCTTTCCTGCTTCCAAATCCATTTTCCTTCTCATTGTACCAATTTGTTTCTGGTTTCCTTTTATTCAACTGAGGTCCTAATAAACTGAGATGCATATTTGAGGCAGGTCTGGGAGGATGGGTAGGATTTTGACAGATGGATCCAAGGGTGCAGAGAGAGCATTTTAGATTTTGAGAACAACACACATTAAGGAACAGAGATATGAAATTTTAAGATATGTTTGGGGAGCAATGAATAGTACAACTTAGCTGGAAATAGAGTTTGTGTAGTGAGAAATAAGGTGGGCTAGGGTGAGAGCACAGAGGACCTTAATGAAATTATCATAAAAATGATAAGGTACATAACATCCTTGTATCACTTTCTCTGTTGAGGTATTGTGATATAATGAAGATAGGAAGACCAGGGTTTGAACCTCATCTCTGGCACTTATTAGCTATGTAGATACGAGCAAATCATTTAACATTGCTGAGCCTCATTTTTCTTATCTGTAAAATATAGTATCTACCTTATAGGGTTTTTGCCATGCTCAAATAAAATAATATATATATAAAGTACTGGGCAAATTTTAACATGTTATATAAATGCCAGCTGTTATTATTATTCAAAGCACTTTTCTATGACAGCTGGATGTGTGTGTTTTGAGCCTATCGAATAATTTTCTTTGCCCTGGCTCCTCTTCTCCCCTCATTTCCTCCACTGCCTCTTGGCTTTCTGATACTTCCTAGCCTCCACAACCAGTTCTTCATTGATGTTCAGAAAATTTTAGCCACTCTGCTGCATACCTATCTTCCAACCCTTACTATCCCCCTAGATAAGGTCGGAGATGTCTCCAGATGTATGCACAGCTGGGTTTTTCCATATACAAGAACAGTATAGAATAGAGTTTGCCCCCCACTGCTGGCAGGCAGGCAGGCAGGATATTACCCCTAAGATAAATGAAGAAGAGTTTCGGCCCTTATTGGATTACGGTTTTTATTGAACTTTATAAATTCCAATTAGCAGACCCCTGAGCAATAAGCGACACAGAATGTGTGCCTCACTTTATGGTGTAATTATGACCCCGTTTATCCTCAGCTGAACAAGAGGCATTAAGGGAGAAAACATGGGAAGGATACATGCGAATAGATAAAAGTAGATATTAGCGACAGGGAAATAAAGACATTGCCTAGCTTGGGAACAACTGTCCGCAGGTGCCATAGGATTTTAGAGTTCTAGCTTCCAATGTGACAGAATTTTAGGGGTCATCTAATCCAATCTCCTACTTACTTCCGGAATCCCGATACCTCCCCCCTCCCCCCCCCAAAAAAAAGTACATCCATTCTCTCTGCTTGAGCATTTCTAAGGCTGCGGAGCTCACTTTTTCAGAAATCAGTCCATTCCATTGTCAGATGGAATGAGTTCATAATAGGTCCTAATTAGGACTGCAAGCAGCCCAAGAGCCTACCTCAGTTCAATTCCTTCACTTTACTGATAGGGAACTTGCTAGAAAATTGTCTCTTATATTGAACAGAAAACTAGCCCTCTGTGTCTTCCACTCTTGGACCTGTTTTTCTGACGCCTACATAAGAGCTACCTCGTCTTCCTCGTACCGGTCTTTGTTAACACCATTCTCAGATCCCCCAATCCTCACTTCTCCAAGCTAACCATCCCCAGCCTCCTCAGCTGATCCTTCTTTGACATTGTTTACAGCTCCTCCACGATCTGGATGCCCCTTTTTGAACGTTTCTACTTTATCAGTGTCCCTTTTCCGGGAGATAAATAACCTCAGGCACAACCTTAGGGCAGAGATATGGGCTGTCCAATTCTGGGCATCTCGAGCTTCGGAGTAAGAGTGGAGGAGGAAAAGAGGTGGTGGTGGTGGTGAGGGCAGGGACGCTCCGAGGAAACTGATAAAAAACTACAGAGAAACCCCTTTGAGAAAAAGCCTCCTCTTTTTAAACTAAGGGGGAAAGCACAGAAGCCCTAAGGCGAATGAGTTCTCCCTCATTCCCTATTTATTTGTGTGTGTGTGTGTGTGTGTGTGTGTGTGTGTGTGTGTGTAGAAGGAGAGAGAGGAGGATGTCTTCTCTTCCCTTCCCCTCCCGGTCATCGTTCCCTGAATCTCGAGTGGAAGATTAAATAAACATAAATATAATAATAATAATAAAAACCGTTCCTATCAGCATTTTGCCATTGTTACGGTGGCGCTAACATAGAGGTATCCGAGGAGGCTTTGTAATCGTAACAGGATGAAAAATGCTCAAGGTGTTCATCCCATCGGCTTCTGTATGTAAATAAGATGCCAGCAGATTTGCGGGTCTGAGAGACAGAGCACGGCGGGCTCCAGCAACTCGGCCCCATTAGAAGTCACAGAGGAGGCGGTCGGGCAGGCAGCCCGATCTCAGGCGTGCTCCCTCCGCTGCCTCCGCTACCACCTCCTCCTCCCTTTCTCCCAGCTGCCCGCCTCCCCCTCCCCCGCTCTTCCCCAGGGTTTGATTTATTGAGCCTAGCCAGGCTTTGTCTTATTTCAGATAAGAAGTGTGTATGTATATAAACTCCAGCGGTAACTAACTACACCAGTCAGGGCTTTCGTGATTTCCTCCCCGCGCTTGAGAAGGGGAAGGGAGGGGGCCCTCCTGGAAGGAAGGGGTTGAAGGGAGGGCAGGAGCCTGGATTTCTGAGTACCTCGGAGATTTATGGGCTCCAATGGAAGATGCTGTCTCTCCTTTGAGCGCGGGACCATCAGTGTATCCCAAGGGAGCTCCCCCGCGGGGAAGATCCCACAGGGGACACCTTAGTCCCAGAACCAACACCTGATTCTGCAGGCTGGTCCCATTTTATATCAGACTCCGACCCTGCAAGCTGGTCCCGTTTTATATCAGGTTCTGATCCTACAGCAGCCAGAGAAGCGTGGGGCCACTTGGGATTGGAGTCTGTTTAAAAGGGAGATTGCAGGACATATGAGTCTGTCTGACAGGACTAAGAACAATGTTTTTTTCCCTCTAGCTCAAATGATTGGGCTTCTAACATTTCCCTTCCTTCGGAAAAGGAACTGTTTCCCAGATCTCTTCTTGACTGCTTCTACATTCATTTCATTAATTTTGTGTTAGTCTTCCAAGTTTGTGTCTATGTGTGTGCTCTGTGATCACCTCCCACATTTGTCTTAGTGCTTTATACTTTTTAAAGTACTTTCACATCCTTTGAACCCCCAAACAATCCTATTAACTAGAGCAGTTATTCCTAATTTGCAAGTGAATAAACTGAGGCTCAGAAAAGTTAAGAAACTAACTTCAAATCACATAGCAAATCACTGCTCAAGATATCTACAATTTGTTAGGTAGGTTCTTTAAATAGTATCCTAAGTTGGAAAATCTTGAAGTAGGAGGAAGATTCAAGATTTCTGCATTTGTGTTCCTTCTACAAATTTTGCATCATAATTTTAGAATTAGAGAATCTTAGAGATAGAAGAAAGTATCAAGGCCATCTAATCTAAACTTCCACATATTTTGATGACCATCCCAGACTACTTGAACATTGCTTCATATAGCAGCCTATTCCATCATTGAGCAACAATTCTTTCCTATAACTTCCAACCACTGGTTCTTATTTTGCCCTTTGTAACAACACAAAACAAGTCTAATCCCTCTTTCATATGACAGCCATTTCGTCATTTGGAGACAGCTTTCACTTACTCCTCCTCCCCAGTTGTTCTATTCTCTAGGCTAAACATCCCCCGGTTTCTTCAAAGGTTTCTTAAAGGACATAGTTTCTTGACCTCTCACCATCTAGTTGTCCACTTCTGGGAGTGCTCATTTATCATGGTTCCTTTTCAAGAATAAACCCTGAAAAACTTTAAAGTAAGTGGAATTTTGTTTCTGATGCTTCTTCTTATTGGGGACCCCCCCATGCTCTTTTCAATGCCCTACATCAGCTCCCAGGCTCCTGGAGGTTTTGTAGAGCAAGACTTAGGGGAGCATGACGGTATAAAATGGCAGGATATATGGTTGCCAAAAGGTTAGTGGGAAAATCTCCAGTTGTGGAGACAAATGAGCATATATGGTCTGACAAAAGAAATTCTTTTTTTTAAGCCTCAAAATTCTCTCTCTTTCTCTCTCCCTCTTTTTTTTTCTTTGTCTATCTCTCTGTGTCTTCCTCCTCTCTGCCTGTCTCTCGCTCTCTCTCACCTGTCCTCTTTTTATCTCTCAATCTCAGTTTTTGTCAATTTCTCCCCATTTTATCTTTCTCTCTGTTTGTGTATTTGTCTTTTCTCTCTCTTTGGATCTGTGTCTCTGTTTCTGTCTTGCTCTTTCTCTCTTTCTCTTTATCTATCTTTCATCACTCTATCTCTGTGTGTGTCTTTTTTCTGTCTGTCTCTTTCTATCTCTGTTTCTCTTTGTCTGTCTCTGTATCTATCTCACCATTCTTAAGAAAATTCAGGATATATGGTTGCCAAAAGGTTAGTGGGAAAATCATTGGAGTTCAAATCTGAAAACAAGGTCCACCTTTGTTCTGCTCCTTTTTTAACGAAAGGACCATGGATTATCTATTAAACATCACAAGCCTCAGTTTCCTCTTTTGTGATATGGGGATAATACTACTTATCTCACGGGTTTCTCAGAGAGAAATGCTATATGAATAAGAACTATAGCAAGGCATGATGGATAACTATTTGGTCTTGGAATCTGGAAAGACCTGTGTCTCTCACAAAGTGGCTATGGGAAGAAGAGCAAATCACATAACCTTGCAGTGGTTCCCCACTCAATTCTCTAAGATTAGAAAGTGCTAGGGTAGAGCTCCATACTCAAAGAAATCATGATGGATCAGAGGGAAAAATATCAAAAGTTGAACAGACTAGAGTTGGCCCTTGAAGTTGTAAAGTCAGTTAAATCTGTCTTGAATAATGTCCTTACCTGTATTCTAGAGTCCCCAATCTCTTTTCCCAAGCCAGGATGCTCAAGCCCACATCAGCAAAGATTGTATTATGGATATCTTACACCTGAGTATGAATATAAATCATTATGGCCTTCTCCTGAACATGTTTTCACTTGAATCCTCTATTCTTATTGTAGGAAAAAGCATTTTATTGTTTGTTAGGGGAATTTCGCACATCAGAAGTAGGCGGGATAGACATATATTTTGAGGGTTAGCTCTAACATCAAATCTTATGAAAAACCCATTCTACCTAAGGCTAATCCTAGAACACATGATAAAGGAAGAGGAAGTTTGGAGAAGATATGTAATATCACCCTCTGCTCAATGTACTTTAAACAGGTGCACACACACATACACAGCTGTGCCTGTTGACTTATAAGCACAAATATAGTTTCAATTATCTACTTCAGAGGTATCCAATTTGCTAATTTGCTTCTGGCCTATCTGTTCTACAGGAGTCCTAAGTCACTGATAGTGAATCCAAGCAAGGAGGGAGTTGAGGCTAGGTCAGGGATGATCAGCTTTTTAAAACTAAATATCAATAAATCTTAATTTTGGTCTAGCCAGAGATCTGTCAGTGATCCTAGTGCTGGGGAAGAAGAAGGACGGAGTAGCTAGCCAATCATTGTAGAACTGCAGGATAGGATAGGAAGCATATACAGAAATGATATAAAATTTCAAGACATCCTGGAGGTAGTGTCAAAGACTGAGGCTCTCTATTACCTTTCCTTGGCTCTGAAAACCATCCATAACCTAGCCCCTTCCTAGCTTTTTAATGTTCTTAATACCTTCTTCCTATCCACACACTCAGCAGTGACAGTGACACTGATGTTGGTCCCCTTACACCTTCCACTTCATCCTCTGACTGTGGGCATTTTCACTGGCTTTTCCCCTTGAGTAAAATATTCTCTCTCCTCATCTCTATTTCCAGGCTTAGCTGGTTTCCATCAAATATCAGCTAAAAATCCTATCTTCTACAAGAAGCTGTTCTGGGTCCTCCTTAATGCTAGTGCCTTCCCTCTGAAATTATCTCCAATTTATTCCACATATATTTCATTTGCAAAAGATTCCCTCTTTAGAATGATAGCCTCTTCCCCCTTTCTTTTTATTCTCAGTGCTTGGCACTATGTCCAGCACACAGTAGGTGCTAAATAAATGCTTGCTTGTTGTTTTAATATCAAAGAATTCAATACCTAAGTCTAGCCTACGTTGGCAGTGAGCAGATGTCTATTCCAACGGAAGTGGGGAAACAACTGGGCTTTGTTAACTTGAGTAGCTCAGGCCTATGTGCTCAGCCAACCCCAAGTGGTTTTAAATGGCCCTCAGAAGTTTTCAACTGAGCTCTTACATTATCAATATCCTCTAGTAGACCTACCTCCACTGGGGGGTCTGGAGCCCTGTGGGAGACAAAAGCTGTCAGGCAGGACAGGAGTCTGAGACACAGGGTCCCTGAGGATTTTCTTTATGATTAGGTTGTTATATTAATTCATTCTTTTTTTTCAGGGGCATTTACATTTGAAAAGAAGCCAAGGCTTTGAGCTAAACGGACCTATAGTGGAGTCAAGTGTTTATAAAGGCTATCTTGGGATGCTAGTCCAGGGATGAGATGGGATTGTGAATCTCAGCAAGGGGCTTATAGAATGGTCTGGCTTTAGTAGGGTGTTCAAAATTTAAAAAACAAGAATCAAGGAAAAAATAACCTTTTGTGTTATTTTATTGGTTATGGTCTTACTATCTCTGGTCAAGTCTTATCTTTTGTCATGTGGTCTTAATAAATTGAAACAAATATCTGGCAGTTTTTCCCAAGCTGGAAAGACTTTGCGTATGGAGCCCAAAGAAGACTGTCTGCCTATTGGCTAAGGTTAAGAGTTAAGTTCAGAGAACCTTATCAATGTCAAGAATCAGATAATGAATTTCCAGTTAAGAAACTTAGGAAACTTAGAATGGAACCATTCTTCATTGGTAGAAAGAATATATCCCCTACCTATACCCCATAAGAGCATGGCTCTTCTGGTTAAACTCTAATGGTGACATTTCAAGCATCACAGTCAAGTGGAAAAAGGCAAGTGGAAAAAAAGTGGGGTGGAAAGAGTATGTATATATATACACACACACAAACACAAATTCACACATTTATATGACTTACTGGGGCAAATCTTGTGTATGGTGAATTACATCTCTAATAATTAAAAGGGAGTGGAAAGAGTATATAGATGTTCATATATATGTACATACACATATGTATATGTATATAAAAGGTTAGCTGGGGCAAATCTTGGAGTGGTGGATTCTCCATTCTATTTGAAACTCATTGTCAATTTCTTCTTTTTCTCTTTTGGAATAAGACTTGACATCTAAGGTCCAGAAGGGAATGGTACACCTAGTGTCATAGAACAGAAACCAAAACATCTGCAGATTGAAAAGTATCTCAAGAATCCAGCTTGGAGGTTTATGGCTGAATAACCTAAGCTACAAACCTTTCCTGGTCTCTGTGTTGCTAATGTCTTCCTCTTTCAGATTACTTCCATCTGTTCTGTAAATATTTTGTATGTAATTGTTGTTTGTAGGTTATCTGCCCAATTTAAATATGAGTGTCTTAAGGAGTTCCCATTTTGGCTGTTTTTTGCATTCCTAGAATTTTGCACAGTACCTGGCACAAAATATGTGGCTGACTTCTGGACTGACTTTGCTTAAAGCCCTGGATTCCTCTATGCATCAGTTTCTTTATCTTTAAAAATGAGAAAGTTCAACCTGATGCTCTCTAAAGTCCTTCCTAACTCTGAAATACAATGATTTTATTTTATAATGTTTCAGGCAAGAGCACAAATTAGCACATTTGGAAGATTGTGGCAAGTAATAATGGTTCTCTCCCCCCCCCCCTTTTCCTTTTTCTTGCTCCCTGCAATAGATCATATGGGATGGATTACATTAATTTTCTATAAACTATATCAACTTGAGTGACATGTCCTTAAGGGTTGGCTGATTGATATCTACAATGCGGTCTTATAATCTAAAATCATATTAATATTAATATTAAAGATTTTCTGTCCTTTACGCGCATCATTAAATCCAGAGTATAAGGTGAAATTGACAACATACATTTTGACAGCTTATCTATAATAAATATGCAAATCTTGATGCCCGCATGTCATCACAGATGCCAAAGCTCCGAGAAAGATCAGAGTGAACCTGTCTTCTGATGACATTTTCAGTAGAGGATCAGACTACATGGCAGACCTGTATGGCAGGGACTGGCACTAAGTTTGAACTCCTAAGTGGTGACCCTTCATCTCCTTGCTCCTTGTAGTGAAATCCCATCCGTCATTCTGCCAAGTTGGGAAATAAACATCCAAAGGTGATGAAGCAGAGGATGCTGAAGGTCATCCCGTCCAACCTCCTGTTTCCAGGTAAATGACCACTCTAGGCAGATGGGGCTGGGCTTGTTCTCCTACTTTCCCCTTAAATATTTCAAGTTACTAATTTGGTAGTTATCAACAAAGGATGAAAAAAGGGGATTGCATGAAAAATTGGACCTGTTTTCAAGAAGTCCTTTCTTCTTTCATTGCTCTATTGATTTAAGTTCTGCCCAGATTTCAAGGTCTAACTCATGTCCTAGCTCCTCAAAATGAAGGCTTTTATTCCAGCCCATATTGATCTGTCCCTTCTTAGAACACCTCCTTATACTTGTACCCTAGTGTGAAGTCACAGTCTGCCTAGTTTTGTTCTCTCACTGGGCTGTGTGCAAGAATCTTGGCAGTCTCACCAACTCATCGACCTGCCTCCTGAAGACAGAGACCTTGTTTTCTTTCCTTGTCTCCCCAGCCAATGTTTAGCATAAGGCTGAGTATGCAGCTAGATGTTTGATAAATACAAGTTGATTGATGGAAGGAAATTGGGAATAAGAAATCAAATATACAAGTAGAGAAAATTGTTCTTTATCTGCAGAGACTCTGCCAGGTCAGGCCAGTGTTCTCACTTCTGAGCTAAGAGAAACATGTGGAAAGTATTTAATTTACCAAATTAATTGAGCTTCTTTTATTGGTTGATTGTTTTTCCCAAGTCAGGTAGGTTGGGGGAAAAAAAAGAGGAAAAGAAAAGTCATTTTCTGTAGGAAAGAGTTTTTTTTTTCCTTTTCTTTTTTTTTTTTAATGGAAAACTGGCTTCAGGCCATCACATTGATTGCATCAAGACCTATTATGTCTTGTAACAAGACTGGGATGCAGGTAGGACTATATTGAGAAGTTGTGTTGTACTTATCTGTTTTCAGTGGTTTCTTATCAGCCTACAGATGGGGGTGGTGGAGATAACATATGGCCCTATAATTCTCCCTTTTTTTGACACAAATTTCATCTGATTCACCTCTTTTACCTGCTAGATTCCAGCATTTCATTCCATTCCCAACTCTTTTTTTGTCTGTTCAATTTTTTTGCCTCCTCTACAGAATTCTCTCAGACCACCATCGCTCATATTCATTACTCCCTTCCCCGTCACATGAAGTTTCAGACTCTGTGCTCACTAACTGTTTTAGGTATTTGAGTTTTTCTTTCTTCTAGAATGGGAACTCTACTTCTCCTTCTGTCTCTCCTAAAGAAGCCAGTACAAGATTGGATAAACTGTAAGTATTAAGGAAATACCTGCTTATTGATAGGATTAAGGACTAAACTTGTGATTTCATTGAGATAGAGACCTCCTTCATAAGGAATTTCTCTCTACTACTACAGTTTAGCACTTCCTCTGCAACTTTCAGTTATCCCCAAGTCAGTTTTCTGTGTACAATTAGACTATTGATTTATCAGAATTAAGATCAGAATTTTTAATAGACAAGAAAATAGTAGTACGAAGTTTTGACATAAATTAAGTATATTTAACTCTGAATTATTTAAACAAACTGTTGATAATCAAAAAAGGGAAATGGATAACAAAAATGACATCACTACCAACTATAATTTCCCCTAGAAGTTAAATCAAGGTAAATTAATTGCTAAAAAAAGAGGCTAAAAGAGCCTAGAATGTGCGTTAGTTAGCAAATACTTGACTTTTTTATTATAAGGAGAGAGGGCTTGCCAAAGACAACACTAGGTTATTATAAACTCATTTGTAAAATCTTATGAAAAAGGAAGTTTGTGGAAGATTATGAGCAGTATCAATCCATAAAGCAGAGAGTAGTTGAGGGAAAAGTCATACTAAAAACACCTTGGCAAAGTCATCCAAAGGACGATCAAGACCCTTATTGATGACAAATAAAAAAACACATTTGCAAAAAAAACCCCTACAAAATATGTTTTCTCCATCAAGTATTAAGAACTTGCAAGAACATGCAAAGGTGATGAAGCAGAGGATGCTGAAGGTCATCTCATACTTGCATGTTCTTTGTAAATATCAAGAACTACCATATTTGGATCCTAATATCACAATCCCTGGGGTGCTTATAGAGGAATTAGAAATGGTACAAAAGAAAACAGAGATAGAGAGGGCTGCTACGGGGCAGGTGGGTGGTGCAGTGGAGAACTAGCCCTCAAGTCAGGAGGACTTGAGTTTAAATCTGATCTCAGACTTAACACTTCCTGGCTGTGTGACCCTGGGCAAGTCACTTAACCCCAATTGCCTCAGGGGAAAAAAAAGAAGAAAAAAAAAGAAAAGAAAAGAAAACAGAGATAGAAAAAGCAGCTACATTAGATTAAATATAATCTTAAAAGTTTTAGGGCAGTTTTAATCTTTAAAGTTTAAAATTGCACCAAAATTTTTGAAATTCCTCATACATACATGTAGACAGACATATGTATAATATATATACTTATATACACAGACACACAGATAGATAAGTAGGTAGGTTGGTAGGTAGATAGATAGTTATATGCTGGAGAGCATTTAAGGACTGATTTATAAGTTATCTAAACAAGAAGACATTAGAGAAATGGGGGGAAATCCTGGCCCTCATTAATAACCACAAAAGTTGACCAATAAAACACTAACATCAACAATAAAACAATTAAAAACAACTATATTTTCTACTCTCTCATCTAGATATACTCTTTATGAAGGTCAACTATTCCTGAACTAAAGCCATCCTTTATGAGGGTATTTGTGGAGAATAAGAAGACTTTCACCAATTATATTCAGCAATGGACCACATCTTTCCTATCTCACAATTGATCAAAAGATGACACATAAGATTCCATTATTTTTTGTTGATTACTGGTTAAAAACATTCAACTTGGCAGAACAAAATGCTGTCCTTTCACAAGGTTCCTCCATTCCATATATCAAGATCATTCGAAATTCCTTGGAAAGATGTAAGAACAGAAATAACTCTGTTCAATGACCCTCTGATGATAAACATCAGGTGAAGCATAAAACAGAAAGACATATGCTTGCCAGAAATATTCACTACAGTGATGGAAGAGATCCAGTATAGAAGCCAGGTCGAGGAGGGATTCCCTGTGAATGGCAAATGGAACATCCTCCAGATGTTCTTGTTTTAGATGATGGTGTGGTGATTGCATCCAGACTAAAAACATGTTCCATTCCCTAAAACAGATTTCCAGTCACTCAAAGAAGTGTGACATGTACATGCACATAGAAAAGACCAATTGGATAAAGAATGCTAATTGGTCAGATTTCAAAATAACTCTAAATGTATGTCCTATGGAACATGTCCATCAGTTTGTATATTTGGAGTAAATAATACAAATGGACAGTGCTCTGATCCCAGAATTGAAAAGGAAGAGAGGAGGTTGAATTGTTTTGGGGAAGTCATAAAACACTGCAAGTAGGTGGTGCAGTGAATAGAGAGCTGATCCAAGGATCAAGAAACCCAAGTTCAAATCCAGCCTCAGTTACTTGCTGGTTATATAACCCTGGGCAAGTCACTTATCTGCCTCAGTTTTCTCATTTGTAAAATAGAGATAATAATAGCATTTACCTCTCAAAGTTTTTGTAAGGATTAAATGAGATATTTGCATGAATGTTTTGCACAGTTGTTATTGTTTGTCCTTCATTCTCAAAGAGGACCATGACATTAGAAAGGTGAAGTTATGACATGTGAGTTGGATTTAAGTGAGGGTGGGTTGTGCAAAGTCACCAGCTTCACTTTCTCCTCCAGAGCCATCTGTATCCAATAATCAATATCTTAGCACATAGTAGGTACTTAATAAATATTGATTTACTTCATTCTTTCATTTTTATTGACTTCAAGTTCTCCATAAGAATGAAGGTGATCTTTTTATGACAAACATTTTACTAGGATTGCTTTATGGCAAGGAGAACTGGAACATTATTGCCTGAGGAGTTAAGAGAATCATACAAGGGCTAGTAGAAAGACACCAATTAGTATGAACAGACTTCACAGAGAAAAAATATGTGTGCATCAGTGAGGTCAGGTGGATGGCTAGAACACTCCACTCCACTGGTACCCTTGAGTGTCAGGATCAAGTGAGAAATGTCTCTGGCAGATTGGGTGGCTCCCTAATGATGAATCTGAACTTTTGGGAGGACAACCAGATCATGAGGAGGACATGGGTAAGTGTCATAAGGAAGACCAGCTTGGATAAGTTGGAAGATATTCCCAAATTGATAAACTCACAGATCCACTTGAGCATGTGAGTTTCCCAACAGGGTCATCTTGAAATCTCAGATTCTTACTGGATCAAGTAATAGGAGAGAGCTAATTCCCATGGTACATCCTAAGACATTTCTCCATCAGTTCTTTAGATAACTAGTTCCATTGTTTCATCACACCTTTCTCCAGAATATTACTCAGTTTACCTTGAAGTTTCACTGAATCATTATTGTGGCAAAGCACATGGATTTCCAATAATTATTCAATAGTGAACAATCTATTGATCCATTAATCCATTTTAACACTGCACTATCTCAATTCAATAAACATTTATTCCCAGCTCTGTGCCAGATGTTAGGAATCATATAAGAAAAAGGCACAATTCCAAATATCAAAAAATTCCAATATGGGTTTAGGAGATAAGACTTACAGGAAAGAGAAAGAATATGAACTCAAAGTCTTGATTACAGAGTCAAAACATGAAGTGTAAGAGGTAATAAAGACTTCATGAAGGAGGTGGGACAAGAGTTGGTGAGATTTAGACAAGTGGAGAGGAGAGGGTGATCAGTGTAGGGTAATAGCAAGTGAAAATAATATGGTGTGTATGATAGTGGTCAAGAAAACATCTGGGTTAGGATGGAGAAATGCTGAGGAAATTGCCGATAAGTCAAGATGGAGAGATAACATGAAGACAGTTTTCTGAAGAGACTTAATGCTAAGCAAGTGTGGCCTTTTTTTGTATCGATGATGAAATGATGATGATAATGAAGAATGTATCAAGTGATATTTATACTGAATATTTCAAGTCTTTAGCTTTAGTAACTTAATACTGCACAAAGACTTTTGGGACACTGGATGGCAAAGGGCTTTACCTAATCTCTTTTCCTTCCCCCCATCTCTTTATTTCCTTATTTTGTTCTGTCTTATCTTCTTTTCTCTTACTTTTCTTCTTTCTTTTCTCTTTTGATTCCCTTCCTTCCTTTTTGTCCTCCTCTTCCTCTCACCCCTTCTCGCTTCCTCCCTACAATTAACAGCCAGCTCTCTTATGTTACATTTACCTCTTAAGAATTTCTCTCTCTGTCTCTCTTTCTCTGCCTTTCTGTCTCTGTCTCTTTCTGTCCTTCAGTCTCTGTCTCTCTCTGTTCCTCTGTCTCTGTCTCTTTCTGTTTCTCTGTCTCTGTCTCTATTCTCTCCCTCTCTCTCTGTCTCTCTATCTCTTTCTCTCTCTGTCTCTCTCTCTGTATCTCTTTTTCTCTGTCTCTGTCTCTTTCTCTCTCTGTCTCTGTTTCTCTATCTCTCTGTGTGTCTCTCTGTCTCTGTCTGTCTCTTTCTCTCTTTTTTATTTGTGTTGACTTGACATGCCTTAATACCTGACTCAGCTCCTATTTCTTGTTAAACCAAAGGTAAATTCTCTGGCCGGCTGGGCCAGGCTGGAGCCTGGAGGATTTATACCACGAAGCATCTGCTGGAAATATTGATATTTGCTCACCTAGCACACGGCTGTCCTGATGTGAAAATATGACATTGGAGCAATCAATTACAGAGTCATTAACAAAAGGTGTGGAATGGTGGGAGCTGGGAGAGTGGAGGGCTGGCATTGGGACTTCACAGGAGCAGGAAGGTTGGGGCTCCCCAGTTGTCTACCCCAAAAAAACTGTCCCATAAATCCCTATGGTAGGGAAGGGGAAGTCAAAGTTCCCCAAGGCATAACAGGGGAGTCATAGCCTCTACTCTCTTCTCACTCCAGTGAATTTCAGTTTTCAATTTCAATAACTTTATTGGAATGACAAGGTACACAAAGTGGTGCCCAAGTAACTACGTCAGACCTTGGTGAGCCAAGAGGGCGGCCAGCACCTGCTTCTTCCTGCCTTTGTGTTGTTCCTTATTTTTCTGTCTCCCTGGCCCAATCAGGATGGGCGAGCTGCCTTTCTTTCTTTGTCTTTCTTTGTCTGCCCATCACCCTCTCCTTTTCTTAGCTCTTTTCTGCTTGTTTCTCTCCCTTTCATTCCCCTCATCTTACTATCCCCTCTTTATTACATCTGTCCTGTTCTTGTTCTCATTCCTCCCCCTCTCTGTCTCTCTCTCTCTCTCTCTCTCTCTCTCTCTCTCTCTCTCTCTCTCTGACTCTGTTTCTGTCTTTGTCTCTTTGTCTATCTCTCTCTCTCTCTCTCCCCTTCTTTTTTTTCCTCCTCCTTTCCTCTCCCTTCCTCCCCTTTTTGTCTGTCAACTTACTTCATTTTTTTGCCTCTCCCTTCTCTGCCTATATTGCTTCCCATACCCCACCCCCATCTCCATCTTCCCTAATGCTGTTCTGTCTGTCTCTGTCTGTTTCCCTCTCTTATTCTGTGGCCAAATTGTATACATACAGCTGCCAGCCCAGAAGATGGCTTTTGATTCCTCCCCATTATCCAGAGTGTGTTCTGATTACCCGATCAGGGCAGCCCTGACAGCTCTGGATGGATGGAACAATGGCAAATCTCTTTTTAAAGATTTCATGCTTATCAACACCCATCATTCCTCAGATGAACCAAGAAATAGGCACTTATTATTTGGGGCTAATGACTTCTGAACGTTTTTTATTTTAATTTTTAATTTATATGTTTTCATCTAGCTCAGACATCATGGACTCTGGAAGACAGAAAAGTTTATATGGGAGAGGGGAGGGTCTATGTGTGTGTAAGTATAATGTTAATTTAGCAATTAATTTAGTTGCCAAGGATACAACTAATCTGTGAATAGATAATTTTACTTGAAGGGTAGGGGGTGATTAGATGGACAGTGGATAGCATGGGTCACATAAAAAACACTAAATATGGATTGATTTATCACAATCAGAAACCATCCACTGTGGAATAAGAGAATATGGGTTCAGGTTCTATCTATAATGCTACTTTTGGGTCATAAGGCAAATAATCTAAATTCCCTGGCTCTCAGTTTCCTCACATGTAAAGTGAAGAGGGGTTGATGAAGGAGGTCTCTGAGAGCCCTTCCAATTCTAAATCTATTATGAACAAGATTTTATTAACTAAGAGCCAGCTGCTGTGCTGTGTCCTAGGGGCAGTTTTTGCCCTCAAGGAGAAAAGAGAATGTAAATATATTTGATATATATATATATATGTATGTATGTATGTATGTGTTATTACTAAGGACTAGGAGACTTTGGAAAGACTTCTATAAAGGAAACCACCTTTGAAGTGAGAAGAAGGAAAGGTGAATCTAGGGCTTCCAAGGGGCAGTGAGGAAGAGGGAGAGCTTTGCAGTCATGGAGCATAACCTCTGCAAAACCAGGAAGGTTTGAAGTAAAATGTCCCATTTATTGTTACAATCTGTTATAGGATCTTGTCGTAGTGCCTTATTAAAGTGGACTTCATCACATGGACACCCACCCACACACCCACCCACCCACACACACACACACATACACACTCACTCATCTGTGTTTTACTAAACAGAAAATTGGTGAGAGCTAGAAGGATGTGTTCTTGACAAAAGAAACCGCACTACACTCCTTCAAACAAAAATGATACCTGTGTGATGTATTCTACTTTATACAGTACTTATCAGAACACTCGAATATCCCTCATCTCCTTTGATTCTCATAGCATCTCTATGACGTGTGGAGGGGTGGGCATTGCCTCCGTTTTTTAAAAAGGGGAGATCAAAGCACAAAGAAATCAAAAGACCTACTAAGAGAACACAGCAAGTCAATTGCTAAGGATTAAGACTAAAGTCCAAATTTTTAAATTTTAGTTCATTGTTCTTTCCACTCCCAGATGCAGAACTTCACTGGTGCATTTAAAAACACAATTAATCAGCTAATTAGTCCATTAAAGACAGTGTCCTTGCCCCACCCAAGGTAGAAGTGTGGTAGTCACTCACTGGCTCTGTCCCAATACCTGCTTCAGTGATTGAATCTGGGATGTTTTGATCCTCCTTAAGCATCTTGGTAGCCTTTGGTTTCTCAGTAAATTTTCTACCCACCCATCCATGTCGGTAGAGAACTTAGTGTGGCTTTCACTTGGTTGGCTTTAGCCATTCTGTAGATCAGAACTGTTGATCTCAAGCAAAAAAAGCCTTTCCAGCAGCAGGGACTACAGGTGTGTTCCCTGCTTGGCAAGATTTTTCAAAAACTGACTTCATCAGATACCTTTCAGTAATTCAGTCATTTCATCAAGAAAGACAGATCTGCATTTTCTTGACTGTAAGTCTCTTTTTTTCTTGCATATAGGACTTAAAATGGATAGGAAACATATTAGTTATAGATCTGGAAAGGGTCTTAAAGGATAGAAGCGTCATACTCCTGTGGCCAGCAAAACTTCTAAATGCTGGCTGAACCAGATTAAAATATAGTTGGGAAATGCTTAACAAAATAAACAAAATACAATACAACATAGATAATGTGAATTTGTAGTTTTCTAAGTAGTTGTAGGATCATTTTTAATACTGGATTTGATAGTCATTATTCTGTAAGTGCTCCATAATTATTGATTGGGAAAGGCAGCTATGACTCAGAAATTATTGATATGGTATAATAATAATAGTAGCTAGCATTTATATGCTTTAAGGTTTGTATTTTATAAATATTATGTCATTTGATATTTATAATAACCCTGGGAGTAGGTGCTATTATTATTCCCATTTTTATGGATAAAGAAACTGAGACAGATAGGGTTCACACAGTTGGTAAGTATCTAAACATAAGATTTGAGCTCAGATTTTTCTGGCTCCAAGTCCAACCTTCTACCTACTGTGCCATGATAGCATGGCAAGGTGGGTCTAAGTATGTATGTTAATGAAAAACAAAAAATGAAACAACTTGAATTAAGCAGCTGCAAGATATGATGGAAAGGACTTCGAGACTTTAGTCTTAACTCTGTCATTAATTAACTATGATCTTAAGTAAGTCATTCTCATCTCTCCAAACCTTAGTTTCGAACTAGGATAGTCTTGACGGTCTGCTCCAGAAGGAAATCACATTCTATAATATTTATAATATAGCATGATCCTGTGAATTTTCTAAATTTTTAAGTCAGTCTCAGACAGGGATGTTTCTGTTAATCAGAATACTCACCTAATTAGGGTGGTTTCCTTAAGTCCAATTCTAGGTGGGGAAGCTAATCATAAGAGGATCTGCTTACCAGAGAAGCATTTAATGAATACCTAAATAGAACCAAAGTGTTTTTTTTTTTTTTTTAAGAAGAAAGCACATTCAGGATCTGCTTGAATAGGAACTGAAACTTGATAGAATAGAGTATCCTAATGTACCCTGAGACAAACATGGACCAGCCTGTTATTTCAGTGGGTTCAAGCTTCCTTAAGAGAAGATGCAGAAACTGAGCTGTAGCTGGTACTGCAGAAAGAACAGTTTTCAAGTATCATTTTTCAAGGCTCAGCTTAAATCCAAAGGCAGCATGGTACAATAGAATGAGGGCTAGATTTAGAGTCAGAGGACTCCGTGGAAACTCAGGAATTCATATCCTCGCTCTTCAATTTGCTATATGTATGACTTTGGGCAAGTTTAATACATACACATATTATATATATATATATATATATATATATATATATATATATATATATATATATTGATGTATATGTGTGTGTATTTGTTAAGGGGTTAATTTTGAGTTTGTGTGTAAGAATGTAATGGAAGTTTCCTGTGTTTATGACTTTGGGCAAGTTTTACACACACACATATATTTACATATATATTATACATATTGATGTATGTGTGTGTGTGTGTGTGTGTGTGTGTTAAGGGGTTAATGTTGAGTTTGTGTGTAAGAATATAATGGAAGTTTCTTGTGTTAAGTATTGCATTGTGGGAGTGAGCTGAATTTGGAGTCAAGAAGACCTAGATTTAAATTCCACATCCAAAGTATATACTATTATGCATCTTTTATGGCTCATCTTGAACCCTACCTTCTCCTTGAAGCCCTTCTTAACTTTTCCAATCCACACTGAACTTCCCAATTTCTGAACTTCTGTAGCACTGACTCTGAGTCTATAAAATATAGCAGCAGGAAAAGAATTTTCTTCCTAATCCTCCCTATAGATTCTATGACTTCCAGACTCAGAAAGGGAGAAGATAGGGCATTAGAAGGGAAGCAGAGAGCATTAGAGAGGACTGCAAATATTTCAGTCGTGTTCATAGGATCACATATTCCCAAGACGAGGAGCACTAATGCTGTCTGATCCCAGCTCTCCACCTGCCATACATTTCTTTCACTGGAGACACTCAACCTGCCATATCCCCAAAGCACTAAGAAAATATCGAGTTCTCCAGACACCATATGCATTGGGAAGAAATCCAGCTTGTTAGAGGAGGTGTACCATTGAAGAGAAATCTAGTCTATTATGGAGACTGCTTTTGAGGGGAGAGTTTTAAAAGCCTATTCCTTTCATTACTATGCGAATGTGTCAAAGGAATAGAAAGGCTTTTTTTTTTCCCTAGGAGAATTTTCTTTCCTCCTCCCTTCCCTAAAATAATTTAATAGTTATGTGTGTGTCATGCTGGGTATGTGACATCTTGGGTCCCAAGGATAAATTCACCACAAAATTGTGAAGTTCAACAAGTTTGTCTTTGACATTCCCAGCCTTCCCTAACCTCCTTTCCCCCAGATCTCTTAGGATTAAGTGTTCTAATATTTGAGACCCTTTGCTTAGGTTTGTTCTTTCTGGGAAGTGCCCTATATTCTGAGCCTATCTCTTTTTCTCTGTCCTTTCTGCACCTTCCAATCAAACCCTGCTTTCTGTTAGCTGTTATATAGGGAAGAATGTGATAGGCTCCATCACACTCAGATGTTATTGGGTAGTGATGGCTTCATTTGTTCTCCCTCTCAGAAGGATTTGCATTTTAACAGGAGAGCACAATGCTGGTAGTCTGTCATTGACCTGATAGACTACTGAGGGACATACTTTTGGGAAAGAGGTGAAAAAGTTGGTATTTTTCACACAGCTCCATTATAGGCCACTGTTTACTCTGTCTAGGGTTAAATGAAGCTTTTTGGGGATATGTCCTAATCAGATGTTGAAATTTAGAGGTGGGAAAGGAAAGAAGGTACAAAATAAGGGGCTTCTTTGCCACTGAGGAGACCCTTCATCTGCACTCAGTGTGGGGGAATAGGCATTTCTAACACTTAAGCTTGAGAAACCACAAGGGAACCTCATGCTTCACAATTACTGTGTCCCTGAAAAGTTCAATTGTAAATTAATTGGTTATGTAAATTAGGTCACACCCCCTTCATTAAAGTCCTCCTTTAGTGCCTCATGTTGGAGTGGAAGTGAGCCTGGGTTCTCAAAGGCTAGGACTGTAAAAAAAAGCTTTGGCAAAGTTTACTGAACTGATAAGAATATGAGTTTGAACTTTATGATTGATTTGGTGGTTGTTGTCAAAGAATCACTAGCAAAGGTTGGAGAGAGTCCCAGTTGGACTGCAAGGTGCTAGATGGGTTTTCCCACCATCACAACACTTAAGGGCCATCCACTAAGTCACAGAATAGTTGTTATCTGAATTGGTCTGGGGAGTCCTCAACCCTGTTAAAAATGTACATCTTTGAAAGATTGAAAAATTTCCTCCTTTATGCAATGAGGGCTGGAATTGATGATCTCTGAGATTATCTAGACCTACTTCTATGATTCTAATTTAAAAAAAAAAACTCCCATAGAACTTGGCATAAGTAAAACAAGTCACTACTATTTTTGTGAATATTTCTATTAAAAATGAAGAAATAGACTGGATGACTTTTAAGAACTCTTTAAATCACAAAATGCACAGAAATGCCACAATTTAAATCTAAAAGATTTTTCTCGTAAGTCTTCTTGTAGAGTAAAAAATAGTCGGTAAAATGAAGAGTTACTCCCTAATTTATTATTTTGGTTTAAAGTAGATGTTCATATATGCTATTTGCTTAAGAAGAGCCTGTTTACTTTGTTGGCCATTGATATTCTCATTATTTTCTTCTAAAATGAGCTGTAGCTGGTTCAATATAATTCAGCATAATTTAAGAAGTATTTATGGTAACAATAGCTAGCATTTATAGCATAGAATTTTAAGGTTTATGAAGCTTTACAAATACTATCTCACCTGATCCGCACAATAACATTGTGAGGGAAGTACCATTATCCCTGTTTTACAGAGGAGGGAAACTGAGGCAGATAGAGGGTAAATGACTTGTCCAGGACCATACAACTACTTTCTGAGGTAAAATTTGAACATAGATCTTCGTGACACTCTGTCCAGTATTCTTATTCACTATTTCACCTGGCTGTCCCTTTAAAACATCTCTACCATGTTTCCAAGTAAAAGAAAGTATGTTTCTGTGTCCTTTAGAAGCTCACTGTCCATTTGAAGAGGTGAGAGATTCATAAAAGAGAGAGTAATGCAAAACTGAATGTGATTAATGCTATGTTTATGTTCAGGGGAGAGCTCCCTTAAGCAAGTTACTGTGGAAAGTTCTGAATGGAGAATCAGAAAGCCACTGTGTCCTAGATCCACTACTGACTTTTTACTGTGACCTTAATTAGCTATTTAAGCCTTCTCATTCCTCATCTATTCATTGAGGTTGCCTGTCCTTCAGTCATTTCATTCATGACCCAATTTGGAGTTTTCTTGGCAAAGATACTGGAGTGATTTGCCATTTCCTTCTTCAGCTCATTTTACAGATGAGGAAACTGGGGCAAATAGAGCTAAATGACTTGCCCAGAGTCACACAGCCAGTAAATATCTGACGCCAGATTTGAATTCAGGAAGATGAGTTTCCTTGATTCCATGCCTGGCATTCTATCCACTGTGCCATTAATCCTACTACCTCAAAGGGAAATTTGTCGAACCAATGATTATTAGATATGAAAGTGCTTTGAAAGGAATCAATCATTGTAGAAGGGAGTGACTAGTGTAAACATCACCCCACAACCCTGTCTTTTCCCCCTCTTTCTCCCTCTCTTTTTTTAGTGTTAAGTTGGCTGAGGTGACCTGCTGAAGGCTCTTTGAATTTGAAAATTCTGGGATTCTCTGTATTTTCCACCAGGACTCTGCTTCCTATGGAATACTTGGTAGAACTGGGAATGTTTAGAAAGTTAGAGATGAGAAGACTTAACAAGAAATGGGTATAATAACAAACTTCAAAGGTTTATAAAATGGAAGAGGGACCTGATTTGTTTTGCTAAGCCTCATCCAGGTAAGCAAGCAGAGATGAGAAAGTCATTTGTCCAGGATTTTGTTGAGGGGAGAATTCCTGCCTCATGTGGGAGGGTGAGATCTTACAATTCTAAGAGTCTGTGATTATAATAGTCTCTTGTGTTGCATCCAGGAGGAAGATTCCTACATGAGTTAATTTAATTTCATTTGATCTACTCTCTATCTGTGTCATTTATTTTTACTTTCCCTTTTTTCTTTTCTTCCCCCTCCCCCCCTCACTGGGGCCAATTGGTCACCTTTCCCAAGAGATAATGTTCTGAGTTGCTTTGTACTGACAAGAGCTTTTGCCCTTATCTCTCATCTTTTCTGGGTTTAGGATTAATAGACTTTTTTTCTCATTTGGGATCAATAAGTACAGAAAGTAGAGAGGAGGAAAAGGAAGAAAGAAAAGATGAAAAAAAGTCAGTGGAATAAAAATAAATGGATGGATAAGAATCAAGTCAATCTTAGAACCTTTATATTTACTAGATCTGTCTTCAAGCTTGGGGGAGGGGGATTAGAAGAGAGAATTGTAGTTGAGGATATAAAGGTGTCTTATCTGCTTATAATCAAGGGGCTGGGACAAGAGTATAGACATCAGATGAGATGGGGCTTGCTGATGGCAAGGAGATGAAACTGATTTAGGATTTGACAGAGATCTTCAAAAACTTTCAGCTTTAGCACAAGAAAAGCATTTTCCTCTTTTCCTAAGCCCTTGACCTTCTCTGCTTTCCTCAGTTCTAGGTAACAAGGCCAGCCCTTGGTCCTAGTTTTGATGGAGACCTTAAGGGCTGGCCTTTCACCTTGAAAGCTTCTCTTGAAGACCTAATAGGATTTCCCCAAATCCGTCCTTAATTCATCTCAGAAGATGCCCCAGTGAATCACTGCCCATTAACCATGCCTTGATTTGGTCTTCAAAGTGCTTCTTCCAACCCTCAGATCCCCCTCTTCTGATTAGTATAGTTTCTATCATGAAGCAGCTATTCTTATGGATTCAGACAAGGACCAAGTAATCAGAATGATGTCTTGAGTAAAGACTGGGTTTCAAATCCAAAGGGTGTCATTTATTAACTGTGTGAGTTGGGGTGACTCACTTTAAATCTCTAGACATTTATTCTTACTTGTGAAATGAAGGAGCTAAACAAGGTGATCTCATGTTGATGGAACCTATTCTATTACGATTTTCAGAATGGTGACCATATCTGACACCAGAGCAGATTAAAACAATGGTTCCTAAATGTTGTAGATATAGTTGGGGTTTAATAACTTTTAACATAAGTATACTAAAAAAAAAAAAAGAAAATATGAGCCTGAGACTCAGGAAACCTGGCTTTTAATATTGGCTCTTCCAGTAAATGATTTTGTGACCTTACCTATTTCAGGTTCTCAAAACTTTTGTTCCAGTCTACTAACTGATCTTCCTATCTGTTCAACTTCATGTATTCCTTCATATCCTTGGAAGAGAAATATTTCCATAATTCCCCTTTGTGTCATTCTCCTGCCCAAAAAACTTTGGGGGTCTCTCATTGGCTTCAGCAGTAGTCTTCAAACTTTTAGGATCATGCAATTTTTTGAACACAAACAGCCAATATACCTATATTTACTTATTTATAAATTATAGCCATCTTTGGGGAGGAATATCACTTAGTGGCTAAAGGGTTGACCTAAAGACCAGGAAGACCTGGATTCAAGTTGACACATACTGGTTGTCTGATATGACTCTTTCTGGCATTTAACCTTTTCAGTGTTCTAGCCAGGGCTTCTTAAAAACGCTTTTCATTTGCGACCTCCTTTCACCTGAGAAATTTATATGTGACTCCAGGTATATAAGGTATACAAAATAGGTATGCAAATAAAACATTTACTGATAATAAATCACAATTTTGCTACCCCCACATTCACTTACAAGACCTCATCTGGGATGTGACCCATGATTTAAAAAGTTTTGCTTTTCTTGTCAAGACGATAAACTACAAAGAAGGTGTCAATTTTGATTGATAGAGGGAGGTTTCTTACCTAGGAATTACCTTTGTCAATAAAGTCATAGGTCCTATCCTTGTCCCCATACTACTGTCTCTATCAGTACTTTACTGGGTTAATAATTCTGTGTTATGAAACAAGCAAGTCTAAATAAAAGGAAGACATAAATAAGAAATAATATTTGATCCTAGAGAAAACCACTATAGTTAAAGAATCAGGGAAGTGACATGGTAAGACATGCACATCAGGAACATCCCTTTGGCTGCAGAGGAGAGTATGGAGAAGAGTGAGGGGACATGAAGCAGAGGAGATGAATCAGGGGACCATTACAATCATCCGGGGAAAGGTGGTAAAGATCTGAACAGGAATGGTGAGCCTATGAGTAGTGAGTAGAAGTTGCATGCCAGAAATGTTGTTAAGATGAACTTGGTTTGGCCAATATTCCATATGTGGAGTGATGGAGAGTAAGACTTCAGAGATGACATTGAGGTTTTAATCCTGGGTGATTGGATGGATAATTTAAAAGAATTTTCTAGCTACCTTTATCTGGTACTTTTATCTGATAGTTATTGTTGTTTACTGTGATCTATTCCTTTAGAATATGAAGTCCTTTTGTTTTGGCCTTCTTTCTTAGCACAGTGCCTAGCACATAATAAGCACTCAGAAAAAGTTTGTTGAGTGCTCTCTACAGAATTAGGGAAATTGGAAAGAGAGATCAGTTAGAGTGGAGGATATAGGAAGGGAGAGGTGCTGCAATTGGGACTGATCATCCTGTGCTTTCCCACTGAAAAATAAAAAAGTATGTCTGGAATGGGGGAAAAGTGACAGAAATGGTAGACTTATTCACTGGCACCTGCCTAAATTAATGATAAATAGAGTAGGAAAGTTTGCCTACTGTGGATGGCTATGTTCCAGTAGATAAATAATTCTGAGAGGGGCCCAAAATCCTAGTAGGAATTGCTGGAAGAGGGTTGAGTGAAAGAATATTGTAAGGTATGACTGTGATAGTAGTATTGAATTAATATTCAATAATGTGCCATAATTTGTCCATGATTTGCTTTGGGGGTACTTATCTTCTCATTCTCTTGTAGGTTGATTACATATCTCTTTAGGGTCATGCCATAGCCTTCAGGTTGGAGACCAGTAGTCTATAGCAGTAGTGTCAAACTCAAGTAGAAAAATGAGCCACAAAACCAGCCCTAAGGATCCCTTGTAATAAATGTTATAAAATCTCATATTAACATTACCTTTGTTCTATCATATTTTAACTTATGATGTATCTTCTAATTATATTTTAATGTACTTTGTATTTGACAACTTTGGTTTATAGGATAAAATCCAAATCTTTTGGTTTGGTATTCAGGGCTTTCTGCAAATCTATTCCCAATATGATTTTTTCAGCTTGATCTCCCAACACATAATTAATGTTCTGGCTAAATTTGGGCTTCCTGAAGACTCACTGAGTTTTAAAACTGGAAGGAAATTTAGAAATCATCTATATAATTGCTTTAATTTTAAAGCTAAAGAAACAGAGGTCCAAAAAGTTCAGCTTGCCTAAGGTCAGGCACAGTTTGCTAGATATAGAAGTGACAGAGATAGCCAAAATTCCTGTCTCTTAGGTAAGTAACCATTCCATTACTCTACAACTGTCCCTCTGAATTTTGGCTAAGAAAAATATGCAAAAATATTGAGTTATGGTCTGCAACCAAACAAAGCCTGTATATTTATGTGGAAAGAATTTTTTTCCTTCCTCAAAATTTAAACTGGCCTCAATTTTATTATCTATCAAATGGGGATGAATTGACAACTGAAAGTTATTGTCAAAGATCAAATGAGATAATAGATGAGGAAATACTTTGAAAAGCATAAAATGCTATAGCATAAAATGTAAGAGTTTATTATAATAAATGCAGATGATATTGCCTGAGGCAGAATCTAACACTCCCCCCACCCTATCTCCCAAGGGAAGTGGAGTACTGAGGCAATTATTCAGGTCCCAGGCATTCTTTTCCCTCCTGACAATTTTCTTGTTAACTCAGGTGGAAGTGATGTATTTGTCATGAATTTTCAGATTTTTTTTTTTCTTTGACTGGCAGGTATAGACATAGGCTGGCCGCCTGATGGGCTTGTGAAGCAAGAGCCGCTTGCCACCAATATGGGGTCATTCTGCTAACTGACCTCATTCCCCAGGACTTGCTTTGAGACACTATGGCAGGAGAGAGGAGGAAGGGAATGACTCTTCAATGAAGCCCTCATTTAATGGTAATAACCACTTACATTTAGATAGCGCCTTGTGCTTTTAAAAGTTATTTTCCTATCAATTAACTCATTTGATCCTCCCAATAGTTTTATGAAACAAATAGAACTGGGACTTATTAGTCTTATTTTACTGATGAGGAAACTACAAGTTAGTGATTTTTTCCCAAATAATCTGTAGGACTTAAATCCACGTCATCTGATGATTTCTCTCTTTCCACAGCATTAGCATCGTCTCTCCACAGCCGACTAGATATGTCAGTCCTATGTTCTTGAAGTTCTGACATTAGTGAGTTGACCCCATGACATACAAGTGAGTTGGATTTGAATGAGGGAAGGCTGTGCAAAATCACCTGCCTCACTTTCTCTTCCAGATCCATCTGGGTCCATAGCAAGATCTAGATCAAATTGACTGGAGATGGCCCTGGATGTAGTGGAAGATCTTGACCTTTTTAAACTAAGGATTTTAATAGGTCTCAATCTGACTGAGGCAATGCCCAATTAGTAATTAAAGCTAGCTAAGAAATAAGGCAGAATGACCTTTTTTACTTAGCTAAAAAAAAAAAAAAGCAAACTAAAAGAAAAGTCTCAGAAACAATTGTGATTTACACTCACTCTGAGTCCATCAGGACCCAAACAATGACTAAGTGGGACTTGGCTGGGATCTATGGTTAATCAATGGTCAGAATGATTTGGATTTAAGTCATGGCCCTAATACCTAAACCCCAGCGAGAAGAGAAGAAAACTGAAGAGAAGAGAAGAGAAGAGAAGGGAAGGGAAGGGAAGGAAGAGAAGAGAAGAGAAGAGAAGAGAAGAGAAGAGAAGAGAAGAGAAGGGAAAGGAGCTCTGTTGCCCGGCTGGCCAGTTCCAGTTGGGTCCCCAGTGGGGCAGCTCCTAATCCTTTTGTTTGTCCTTTCTGGAAGAGGATCATGATGTCAGGGAGGTGAGGCCATGACATACAATCGAATTGGATCCAAGAGGATGATGGAGAGAGTTTTATCACAATGAGCTGAAGAGAGAACTTCAGCCTTCACTTTCTGAAGGTCAATAGGCAGATCCCCAATGGGATATAGTTGGACCCTGATTTAAGAAATCTGGCTATGTATAAATCCCAATGTACAAACCAGATCAATTAAGGGGAGACTATTCCTATTAAAAAAGAATTCTTCACTTTACAAAAGGAGTCCCATGGGGTCTCCTCTAATGAGCTCCCACAGTGCATTTAAAATAGGATTTACTTTACAAAAAAAAAAAAAAAATCACATGCAAACATTAGGCAACAGAGCTACTATGTAAAGCGAGGCCCACCTGTATCTATTTAGTGTGCCTGGCAGTCCCTCTCCTGGAGAAAGTTGGGAGCTGCAGAGATGGGGAGAAATTAGGGGAAAATAAAAAGGGGGAAAAAAAAAACCCAATCCATTGCTGAATGGAATTCATTTCTTGTTTCAAAGGAAGACCACCAACCTTAACATCTGTCTTTATTTTTTCAGGAGTTTGGAAAATCTGGTTTACATGGTTCCTGTGTTTTATCTGTTTTCATTTCTATTTCTGGTTGACTTATCAGAAAGCCTTTGAAAAACAAGGTTTTTTTTCTTTTTTCTTTCTTTTTTTAATGGCTATGCTGGTATCCCCAGGCAGGCTGGATAGTTAGTTAGTGAGCAGACTCACCCCTGCTGAAATCCCCATCTCTCTTCCATTACCAATGTGAGCTTCCGATACACTGGAAATATTTGCAATGTGGCTGGCAGGGAACATTTCCCATATTCACATAGTTAAATTAGTTAGCTGGATAGAAATCTCAGTGATGATGTATCTAGTTGTCAGTCGTGACTTGGTGCTAATGGCACTACAATTTGGTTACAAATCCTGCTATCATTAATCATCTGCCAGGAAGATGCAGAGAACTGGGCTGTAGGGCTTGAGTGCTGGTGGCAGATGGGGAACCATCACTAGTCCAGCCTTGGGTGGGGGCAAGTTTGGGCTACTTCTGGCCCCTCCCCTTTTCTGGTCTTTGTTGGCCTGATCTGGGACCCTCTCCCTTACTGCCCCACCTTCCAGGGTGATACATGCCTCTATTTATTAGTATTATGCTACTTATGGTAATAGCAGACCGTACACTATTTCTGAGCATTAACATCTGCTCTGAGCAGCCGACTTTCACTTACAGAAACTGATTTCGGCTCAGTCAAGCAGATAAACAGAGAAATCAAAGCAGGTGGCTGAAAGTGAAGGAGGAATTCTCAATTCCTGCATTCAACCGATGAACTTCACTAAAGCCATAATTAATATTCAGATAACTATATTCCGACACATAGAATAAACAAGATCATTTAAAGGATGCAAAATACATCCCCAGGGCGGGAGGAGAAAAGGAAAGGAGGGGGGAGGAGGCAGGAGAGAAGCAGAAAACAGAGGATTGAATATGAATGTAGACACTTTCTAGCTCGACCCTATTGTTCTAGGTGGCTTGCCCCCTGAAGAGAAAGAAGTAGGAATTAAGAGTGAAATAGCCTACCCAGTGTTTGTAAAATTTTTTGAGTCGCCAAAGGGCAAATTTAATTCTCAACACTTTTCAAAATGAGGTGAAAATGAAAGTCCAGGTGCTTAGAAGTCTTCTGATAGATTGTATGGCAGGCTGGTCACTACCCACTCTGCCAGCTCATTTCTTTATTCATTTATATCAACTCTACGCCAGTCCTTTATGGGAAGCTGGATTTCTGTGGGACCTGGAATCTCCTTAAACTGAGACTTCTTAAATAGTTATGTTCATCCTTCGCAGTTTGGGAGATGTCTGATGTGAGAATCAGGAGTCTTGGCCTCTAGTATTTGCCAGCTGCAACTTGCCCTAGACAAGTTATTGAATCTTCTCTTCCAAATCTGTAAAATGGGCTAGTGTTATTACTTGGAGTACCAACCTCATGAAGTGGTTTTGAGGAAAGCCCTGGAAACGGGAATTGCTTTTCATTAGTCTCCTCTTGCACCGTGTGGGGGAGTGAAGAGAAGGTGGGAATTCTCGGGGTTATATAGCATATAATGGTGGGAAGAAAAACGTCTATAGAAATATGTTTAAATGTGATTTATTTTATATTGGATGTCTGTAGAATTCGGTCTCTTTAGGGTGAACGCTCCTTGAGAGCGTTCAAACGCCATATGTTTGTGTGTGTTTTTTCCTATTCAGTACAACAGCTAGAATACAGAGAATTTCAGAAATGCTAAATGAGGGTAATGCTGTAATCTGGAACAATTTGTGAAGGCAACAGTGTCTTTTTCTCCAAAGAGCACACGATGTCTTACAGCTCTCTGAATTACATAGTTCCAGACCAGCTCTCGGTCCCCACACAACTCCGTGACGTACGTACATAGCGAGATACAGAAACTGACTCACTTTATCACGTTAGGATAAAATGATAGTAACAGGAAAAATTAGTTCAATCAATCATTTCGAATGCTGTGCACAGTTGTGTGTGCGTGTGTGCATGCACGTGCATGCGTGTGTCTGTTGTAGCTAACTATTTTGTAAGCTGGTATATTATTTAATATCGTACATGTAATGTGATCTCCATGGGGATGGATACTGACTCGGGAAAAGAAGTCTGTGACCGTGGAATAAACACCAGAGGCCAGATTTCTCTGTGTGTGTTTAAATTTGAGCCTAGCTAGGAATGGAGGAGAGAGGACAGGACTCAGTTCTCAGATCTGCATGAAGAAATTCAGCTTTAGTTTTCTGACCTTCCCAGTGGGAGACCCATCCACTCAGGGATGGGGTACCACAGGCATCCAGACTGGCCATACAGATCCAAAAGGCAGAATTGTGTCTGAAGCTAGTGACATCCTAATAATGAGCTTCCACTAATTTTATTTTTTCTCCCTCCCTTTGTGGCACTCTAGTGGGAAGAAAATCCCTACGGTAAAAGAATAAAAAAAGAGAGAAAAAAGAAAAAGTTAAAACTTTTAATTTCCACTTTGGGGGTAAATTTATCTCCCCCCTGGCACCTAAGTATATATGCCCTCGGTTTATCCTTCTCCATCTACCAAAGCTCTTTCCAAGACACTATCAAAACCCCTTTGGAATCACTTTCTTTGTGGTGGAAATTTCCCCTGATGCCTGAAATTTTTCTGGTTTCCTTGGAAATGAACTTCTCTCTGAAGCACAGCTGTTTACTGCAGTGGGGGGAGCCAGGCGGCCATTTCCCCTGAGAAAGGCTGAGCCTGCATGGAACTCTGTTGGGTATATGGTTTGTTGTCTACTGGAAGAACTAAATGGGACTAGGTTTTGGGGATAGAAAGCAGGCCTGGAAGCTATACATGTCAGAAGCTTTCTTTCACTCTTTCTTGACTGTCATAGAGTCTTTAGTAGTTACTCTGTGAATAATAACCCTTTTCATCCATCCTTCAATCAACATGCATCTATTCATGGAATTCTTACCATGTGCCAGGTGTGTTAGAATCTGCCGTATCTATAATGATACCTCACACTTGAATTAGAGCTTTTGAACTCTCAAAGAGCAGCAACACTATCATGAGCATATGACAGATATTGCTATGCCCATTTTACAGCTGAGAAAAATGCATGCTTATTGGGATTAAATGAGTAGTTGAAAGTTGTACAGTGGATCTCTCTGTAGGGTCCACAGCTCCTGACTCTCAGTACAATGTTCCTCTACCCCCAGCACAGTTTCTCTTGGAGAATTAGGATGGTGTGAAGCAAAGAATTCTAGATTTGGAGTCCAAAGCTTCTAACTCAAATCCCCCTGAATCCCACAATTAGTTCTAGATTTGGAGTCCAGAGCTCCTAGCTTAAATTCCCCCGAATCTGTCAATTAGTTGAAATGTGACAATATGTAAATCATTTAACCTTTTCAAGTCTGAGCTTCCTCATTTGTGATAATAGCTATAAAATTAGAATTCTGGTGTTATTTTATATTTATACAGAATTCTATAGTAACTGTGAAACCCCATAGCTAGTTGAATAACTTTAATAAGAATGCCTCAACATTGTTATGACAATTAAATGAGTTAATACATGGTTCCTAAAATGAAACAATCTCAGCAATGGTTTTGCTTCCTTGTGTCCTCTTAATCAGATCTTCATCTACACTTCCATTCTTTGGGATTTATCCTTTTTTGACTATTTTTTTGATTCATTCTTTAAATATAAGCTACAGTTCCATTTCCTTATTGAAGTCTTTCCTTAGGTAATAAGGACTATTTCCATTGAATCTCCTTGTTTTCCATCCTTCTTTTTGAAGTTCAACTTTGGGTTCTGTTTGTGCAGATTAGCTAAATGATAATTATCCTAATTGCCTCTCCATCCCACTCCCCCTTTCTCAAACTAGCATAATACTTTTGGAATCTGAATTCCTCACAGTATCACAAGGGTTTATCCCAGATGAATTATGTCCATGATAATGGTTTCAATTGCTCTGTGAGGTAGGTTGGTGGGTATTTCACCCATTCTATAGATGAGGACACTAAAGCCAAGAAGAGTGAGCTGACTACCTCTAAGGTCACAGAGCAAGCATGTAATGGAATGGGAATTAGAATTTGAGTCTCCCTAATTTCCATAAGAGGGATTTTTATGCTACCATATACTTTCTGTAATGTCAGCCTAGTTGCCTCTGAAAATAGGTAATTGAAAGTCACTTACATCTAGCCACATAGTAGACATTTAACAATGTTTATTAAATAACTGGCTGACTGAAAACTTCTCTATAAGACAGATTAAAGCTATTTTGCTCAAAGACAATAAGGTGTTTCTCATTATCCCTTGACCTATCCTTCTCCTTTTCCCCTTATTTTCTCTTTCCACTCAAATGTTCAGTCCAACAGAAACACCATCCATGAAGTGCTTCCCAATTAAACTCTGTAGATGATCATCTATACTTCTTTTAGATTCTTATATATGTTACCAGAAAGCTATATCTATTAATCTCTGATTATTATCTGGATTTTCCCCTGGTTCCAATTTAATCCAACATGTAATTTTTAAGCACCCACTGCATGCAAAGACACTATGCTAGTGCTAGAGATAAGAACATGAGAAATGACACAACCCATTTCTGCAAGGGGTTTGTTGTTTAATAGTGATTCCAATAAGTAAAGGAAGGGAACTAGATAAACTGTTCCAGGACATTGAGGATGCAGAGATCATTTTCATCTGGAGGGATCAGGAAAGGCTTCATGGAATTGTTGGCCCCTGACCTGAGTCTTGAAGGAAAAGAAATCTTTGAAATGGATATATAGACAACTACAACAGCTTCTTAATCAATCTCTCTACTTCTTCACTGCCTCCATTCTTATCTCCACGCAGTTACCAAACTGACATTCCTAAAGCATTTCCAAAGTTATAATCATGCTTCTCCCTTCCTCAAGAAACTTCAATGCCTCCCAATGGAATTGAGAAAAAATCCCAAGTCCTTTACCATATAAAGTCCTTCACATTTTGAATTCAAGCTGTCTTTCCAGACTGGCTTCATATTATGCTCTTTCATGGACACAATTTTAATCAAACTATCCTACTTGCTCTTCTCCATACCCGACATTCCATCTCTTTACTCTGCTTTGCCAAGACCATTCTCTGTGTCTATCATGTTCTTTTGTCTTCAGAAGCCTCTTGGGATCCCTCACTTCCTTTAAGATTTAGTAAAGATAGAACCTTCTATGAGAGTTATTGCTTGATACTCTCAAGCATTAGTGTTACCCCACCTCAAATCACTCTGTAGCTTTTTTTCTTCCTCTACACCTGTTTTTCCATTGGAGTAAGGCATTCCCAATGAAGGAATTCTGCAACCAAATGCAGACCAACTACTACTTTGCAATTTACGGTCTTAGAGAATTAAGTGACTTGACCAGTATCATATAATTAGCCTGTGTCACAGATAAAACTTGAATCCAGGCCTTTCTGATTCAAGTCAACTCTTTGAGAGAAATTTTCTTCTTTTTGTATTCAGAGTGCTTAGCAGAGTAGGGACTTAATAATTGCTTGTTAAATTAAATACTGACCAAATAGATAGTACAAACAATATCCTATGGGTGAATTGTAACCTTATTAAGAAACAATTGAGAAGCACTTTGTCAGGTCCTTTTGGCATTTAAATAAAATGACTATCTTTAAGCTGATGAAGATTACATTTTCATTAGACAACTTTCTGCCACTGCTGCTTAGGCACAAGAGTGCAAAATCACAGTGGAAACCTTTTGTAATCCATATTTGCTGTCATTAAACACTAGCTCTCTTCAATTGAGTCTCACCTTGGACAGCAGAATCATTCCAATAGAGTCAAGGAGGAATGAAGCAAGTAATAACCCAGTTCTTTCCCTTTAGTGAAACAGAAAGGGGGAACAATAAATAACTCCTGATTTCTGGGTCACAGATAGCTCAATACTTCTTGTTCACTTTTTTCTTATTTTCTGCTTTATCCATTATACAATGATGGCTATACATAAATAGGGCTCAATAGCTTTTCTCTCATTATAGGTTTGTGCCAAAGGTCCTAAGAAATTAATTCCCACCCTTTCCTGAAGAAAGCATCTTTGCAAGCATCCCTTCTGCTGTGATTGCACAAGGCTCCCATTTCTCATTTTATTCTGTGTAACTTTGCATGTACTAGTACCAGGTGAAATCAAGAGCCTAGAGATGTCAACTCTATGGTCCATTTTGTAAAATAATCCTCTTGCCCTCTGCTGGCTGACCCTCAAACGACAATGTATTTCCATACCTGAGATGCATAGACAAGCTATTGCCAAAAACCAAAGTCTTCTCTTACTTTGGTTTCTGCAGCTTTTTCTATGAGGAATAGGTATGTATGCCTCAAAGTTTATTCTGCCTTAGTCTCTCACTTTTGTCAACTCTTTTAGTACTTAGAATATGTAGTGCATATACTGGTACCAATTCTTTCATCTATTATGAGTTTTATGTCCCCAGTAGGATTATCAGCTTTCCCAGAAGAGCAAATTTACCTCCTTTCTAACTCAAACCTTTACTATAACTAGATCAATCTCCCCATTTTCTTTAAAAATTGCTATCTTGTCTGTTCTGTAGTGGCAAAGAACTGGGAAACTAAGAGGGTGCCCATCAACTAGGGAATGGCTAAATAAATTAGGGTATGTGAACATAATTTAACACTATTCTCCTGTAAGAAATAATGAAACGCACAGATTCAGAGAAATCTGGGAAGATTTGAATGAACTGATACACAGTGAAATGAAATGAGTAGAATGAAGAGAACAATTTATATAATAACAGCAACATAAAAATAGACAATTTTAATAGACTTGGAGATTTTGATCAATACAATGATTAAGCATAATTTCAGAGGACCAATGATGAAGCTGCTACCAACTTTTTGATGGAAAAGTGATATGCCAATCTGTAGAATAGGACAACTGTTTTTGCTTATGATCAATGAAAGCATTTTTTTTGTTTGATCACGGATGTTTTTTACAAGGATTTTATTTTTCCTGCCTTCCTTTTCTTCCCCATAGTGGCAGGAGGTAAAAGAGAAAGAAAAAAAAATTGATGATGGAAAAAATTAAGTAAAAAGAAAATGATACAAAAATGTTATTTGTTATTCCCATTTACTAGCTTTCTTTCATGCCATTCAACATGTTCTCCCCTCCCTCACCAAATTTTCTTATTCTTTTGCTCAGGTCCCAAAAATCTACTTTTCAAGGCTCAGCTAAAGTTCTATATACTTATTCTGTCTTATAATGGCTTAAATAGGTTAGAATGCAAGACTGAATTAAATTAAGTGTTAGAATGTGTTGTTCAGACACTAAATGCTATAGGAGGAAAAAAAAGGGAGAAATAGAAAAACCACACTAGTCTTCCTACAAGAGGTAGGATTTAAAATCTGACCTAGGGATGGATGGGATCTAGAGGGTGAAAAAAATGAGAGAGGTAATTTTAACAAGGGGAACAGTGTGAACAAAGTATAGAAGGGGGAAATCAGGGAGTGATTGGAAGGCAGGTAGATTCTGTTATATACAAAGAATGTTTAAAAAAATTTTTTTACAAATAATGTTTTAAAATTATATTTCTAATTTATTTGTGAGAAATTTAGAATGCATTTTCTGATGGAAATAGTGAGATGTGTGGTGGTTAGCTTCAGGCCAGCCAGCAAAAGTCTATTTCTGCCATGATGTAGTTGAGAGAATATTAATAGTATCAAAGAATCAATTATACCACTTTTTTGGGGAAAATATTTGCTAAATTATGACATCAAATGCCACAAATAAACCTCCTTTGCCCTGGCCTTGAGAGCAAAGGATCTTCTGTCAAGATGGGCTATGGTCATTATATAGTTGATTTCAGGGCTTCTGGGCAGTCCTCATTACTTTCCTCCTCACATACTTTCCCTACTGATGCCTAGAATTTCATCATCATTGCTGAAGACCTTGTTTCCATTATATATATACACACACACATATATATGTATGTATGTATGTATATATATATATATGTATGTATGTATGTGTATATGTATATACATATATATGTTGAAGCAAAATAGAGTCTAAGAAGAAAAGACCAGTGCTTTGGTTTGGGCTGGATAAGGCAATGATGACTCATGAATGAGAGGAGACAAAACTACTCAGTTCTTATTGTGCTTCTATTTTTTCTATCAAGGAGAATGAACTCAACTCTAGACTGAAAACACTAAAATAACAATGACTAATAAAGAATTGAAAACATCTGTAAGTAGGAGAACACCTAGTGGTTCTTCATGAATTTAATTCACTAGCACCAAAAAGGTTAATGATATCCCAAAGTACTGAAAGTACTGGCAGAAGGGATTGCTGTCTACAATTTGAAAAATCAATGATAATAAGAATGTTCTATAGGATTAAAAGGATACAAGTTCTAGTTTTCAAAAAGGGAGAGAAAATGAATTTAGTAAAGAATAGGTTAATGAGCTTGACTTAAATTCCTAAAAAAGTTCTAGGACTTATTACTAAAGAAATATTTAATAAGTACCATTCCAGACTAAGATCAGTGACATTTTTACATAGGGTAGATAAAGAAAATGCTGTAGACTTTAGTTACTTAGATTTTAGCAAAGCACAGGTAGTCTTTCATGCTATTCCTGTAAAATAGATGGAGAAATGTAAGTTAGACAATATTAGATGGATTAGAATCACCACACTTGAAGAACAGTTATTAATAGAAATATGTAAATGTAAAAGGTAGTCTCTAGTGGAGTGCCTTAAGGATCTGTGTCTGTCCCTGTGCTGTTTAACATTTTTATCCATTATTTGGATAAAAGCGTAGATAAATGCTTATCAAAATCACAAATAATTCATAGTTGACAGGCAAAACTATCCCTTTGAATATGAGATCTCCACAACTTAGAGCCTAACAAGATGAAATGTAATATTATGACATTCTCTTAATCTCCAATTTTTAAAAAAAATCATCTTCACAAGTAAGAGATGACTTGATAGGAATTCTTCTGAAAAAAAAAAGAATTAGAAGTTTGAATGAATTGCAAACTCAATATATATCAACAGTGTGATATGACAGTCAAAAAGCTAATAAAATTGTAGGCTCTATTTTGAGAGAAATAATATCCAGTAGTCTGTGTTCAGTCTTAGCAACCACATTTTAAGAATGATTTTAATGTGCTAGAGGTTCTTCTAGATGGAAACAAGACAGCATTGGAGAGAGTCTTGAGATCATAACACATGAAACATCTTTGAAGGAATTGGAGATATTTTCTTCTGATGAAGATAAGACTTTGGGAAAGGCGGTACATGATAGCTATCTTCAAATATTTAAAAGGTTATTCTGTGGAAGAAGGATCAGACCTATTGTCTTTTGAGGTTAGATTTGAACCAGTGTCTAGAAATTTCAGATAAGGATTTTAGGTTCAATATAAGAAAAGTCTTTACATATATCCAGAGGTAGCCCATCCAGTCCAACCTCTGGATGGGCTGCCTTGGGAAGAAAGTTTCCCCCTTATTAGAGGTCTTCAAAGAAAAGCTGGATGGCTATTTTTCATGAAGTTTGTAGAGTGAATTCTTATTCAAATACAGGTTATCTATTCTAACCTTGGGGTTCCTTCCATATATGAGATGATTCTATGAAAGGGGACGAAAGTGAATATGAAAGAAGTTGGCAGCATCTAAGAGAAGCTTAACTGAATTCATAATTTTATTGAAGACTAGCCTACTTCCCCCAAACTGAATGCATCACATGTAGGATCCACCATAAGAATAAAAAACTCAAACCAAGCAAACTTCTAACCTCTCCAAAGCCAATATATAAATCTCAGACTTACAATTCAGGGGATAAAAAGTGGTAGGGATGATGTCCCCTTACAAAAGCATTCTCCTCAGGGCTCATTTGTTGATTAGCAGATACCTAAATGCATATGAAATAAGACTGGGTTGATATAGGTTTGGGGGAGGAGAGAGATGAATTGAATATGCAGAATGGGTGATCCACGAATGATCATCTGCCTGCAGATGTGGAAAGGCAGGTGTCAGTGAAATGCAGCTGTCTAAGCTGGGGGTGGGCTCTGATAGTATGGTAACAGGTTTCCACCTAACAAATTCTTGAATTGAATTGACTTTCTTCTGCTCCCTAAGGACCAGGTCAGGAATCATTACTTTCTTCACAAAACCTTTCCTTGGTACCTGTCCTTACTTCCCCAGTTAGAAGTGATGTTTTTGCCTTAAATTTCTATTTACTATCTGACTTCTATTTAATGTTTTTCTACCTTATATTGTTGTTTCTTCTCATAAAATCCTCCTCCAATCCTCACCACCTCTTGGAGACAACCCTGGGTTTCCTAAGACTTTCCCAGTGGAATTCAAGCTCACACAGATCCTAAAAAGCTGGGAAGGGGAAAGGGAAGGGAATAAGTTCTTATATTGTGTCTTATGTGTGTCAGGCATTATGCTAAGTGCTTTAAAAAACAAAATAAATATAATATCATCTCATTTAATGGCCATAACAACCCTGCGAGATAGGGTCAATGCTAGACTGCTGTCCAAGACCAGCCTATTTAAGTTTGGAGTAACTCCTCACCAGAAGGTTGGCCACCAGCTGATGAATTAATGCAGTCACAACAATTCATGGAACTGTCTACTGAGACATGAAAAGGTGGCAACCTGCATTAATAGATAGAGTGTGCACATTAAAGATACCTGAATTCTTTTAGCATTAAGCAACATAGTTACTTCTGTATATTTCTTATGCCTTCTACTAGATTCTTAAGAGTACAGAAACAGTGCTTGTTTTTTTTTTTTGTTTTTTTTTTTTAATTTTCATGTCTGGAACATCTAGCAGAGCACCTTGCCCAGGAAAAGTGTTTTAATAAATGTTGAGCTGATGTGAAATGCACTCCTCTTCTGGGTCTCCCCAGCTTGTTTCTTCCATCAGGGAATAGGAGCTGAAATTTGGGGACAGTCTGGAATGAAGTTCCAATCCTGGTGCAGGAAACGAGCGAATAGAGAAGGAGAAAACCAGCAAAGAGAAGAAAGAAGTACCAGAAGAGAGAGAGGATGAAGTGTAGAAAAATAAATAGGTGAGGAGGAAAAAGGAGGAGAGACATTACAGAAACTTAGAATATCAGAGCTAGATGAAACTTCCAGGTGAACTAGCATAACTTTCTTATTTTATAAAGGAGCTAACTGAGGCTCAGGGAGGAGAATTAATTTGGTCAAGATAATGTAGGTAATTAGTGGCAAAATCAGAACCACTCCCCAGGTCTTCTAACTGAATGTTACTCCACACAAACTCCTTTCAGAGGACCATTTCAGGATCATGGGATTAGAGGCTTAGAATTGGAAAGCACCTTAGAGAACATCTAGTCCCAACCACTTCATTTTAACAGATGAAAGAACTAAGGTCTAAGATTAAATTATATGCTGGAGATCACACAAGTGAGATTTAAATCCAGATTTTTTGATCCCAGAGCAGCACTCTTTTTACTGTACTATCAGGGAGGGTCAGGCACACTTGTAACATCAGGTAGGAGTGAACTTCTCCACTTCACTATCAGTGGTTCTGGACACAATCTTCGACAAAGAGGTGAAAGACAGAGACAGATCCCAAGTTAAACAAAGACAGAGACTGAGACAGAGACAGGGAAGGAGAGAAAATTATCAATAGAAAGAAAAGACAAATGGACAAGGAGTCAGAGGCTGATGGAGAAAACATGAAGAGAGTCAGAAAAATGTAGGCAAAAAGAAACACAAACCTTTTTTTATAAGGAGGCAGAGACATAAAAAGAGAGGCAGATATAGAAAATGGGGAGCAGTAAGGAGAAAGAGAGCTAAGCAAAAATGTCTATTCTTAAAATATCACCATAGTGTTTTTTTCCTCCCTTTTTAGCTTTTCTCATTGGGGATTTAGTTTTTCAGGCTAAGTATTAAATTTTCCTCGAGAACTATATGAATAAGCCTTAAGCTAATAATGAACCATCACCATCTTTATCTCCAACGCATCCATAGTCCCATTCCCAGATTTATACTTTATCCACATATATATCAGTATTCATATAGTAGGGTAGGGTTCGAGAAGGAGACAGCCCTCATCTCGTGGGATTTTGATACTGAAGACCTCAACTTCCATCTCCCATAAGGCTTCCTCATCCCAATTTGGCAGTTGGCATTCCTTCACAGGACTGGCTACTGTCAGAAGGACCGTCCTTGGGTCTCATGCAGAAGTATTTGAGGTGAAAAGAAGTCTATAGTCAAGAGGTGATATAAGTAAGGGAGGTGAATGAAAATCATAAAAGTCATAGGTTTAAAAAAAGGAAATGGGGCAAAAAGAGACTTAATAGAATGACAATAGGGTAGGGATATACTTGAGAAGAATCCTCTCTGTCTCTGTCTCTACATGTCTGTCTTTCTCTCCTTTCTCTCTTTCTGTATCTGTCTCATTCTCTTTCTCTCTCTGTCTCTATCTCCTTCTGACTCTGTCTTCTCTGTCTCTGTCTGTCTCTGTCTCTTCTCTCTGTCTCTGTCTCTTGTCTGTGTCTCTGTCTCTGTATGAGTGTGTGTCTCTTTATCTGTCTCTTGTCTATCTCCCTGTCATTGTCTCTCACTGTTTCTCTTTCTGTCTCCTTCTGCCTCTGTCTCTCTTTCTGTTTCTCTCTCTATCTCTTTCTCTTTCTTCCTCCTTTCCCCTTTCTCCTTCAATCTTTCTAGTTACCATCCCCACTTCTGCTTTACCTGTCACCCCTTCCTCCTAAAGACAGCATGTCAAAGCAGATAGAATGAGTGTTGGATCCATAGTTAGGTAAACTTGGATTTGAAATTCTACCTCGGACCCTTTCTGGCTGTATGAACCTGGGAAAGTTATTTAAATATTCTCAGACTTAGTCTCCTCATTTGTAAAATGCAGGTGATAGTAATATCTACCTCATAGGGTTGTTGGTGAGAATCAAATATAATGATTCAATAAAAATAATAATGGTAGCATTTACATAGCATTTTTTAAGGTTTGCAAATATCTCATTTAAACCTTATTACCCTAGGAGGTAATAATTATAATAGCTAATATTTCCATAGTGCTTATTATGTGCTAGGCATTGTGCTAAACATCTTACAATTATCTCATTTGAACCTTGTAACAATCTTGGGAGATAGGTACTTTCACCATTTTACAGATGAGGAAACTAAGACAGACAGAGGTGAAGTGGCTTGTCCAGAAAGACATGGGTAGTAAGTGTTCAACGCTGGATCTTCCAGACTCCAGATCCAGAGCTCTGTGCACTATGGAGGTAGCTGCTTCTGCATGTAACAGATATATGGATTATTATTTCTTCTCCTCTTTTCATCTCTTCTGTGTGATTCTCTCATCTTTCTCTGTTTCTATTCTCACATTTCTTTCCTTCTGTCTCATCTTTCTCTGCTTCTAACTCTTATTTGATGTCTATTTTTCTATCTCATATTATCTTTGTCTGCTTCTGTCTCTCTTTTTGGTGATGGACTTTTCACTTTTTTCCTCAGTGGCCTGGGTATTTGGAGGGTAGTGGTGTAGAGAAAGTGTTCTTTTTGAAAGTTCTTCTCCTCTTCCTCTTCGTTCTCTTTGTATCACCTTTACTAAATTCATGGCACCCTGATCCGCAGCCCCACCTCTGACAGTACTTTGAACTGAACTGGGAGAATCTGAGGAATGAGTATACTGGCCTTGGAAACTGAGGGCATAAAATCATAGGAGGAACCTAAGGCCATCAAGTTAAACCACCTTCTTTTTTAGATAATAAAACTGAAGCACAGAGGTTAAATGACTTTTGCTCTAGGTCACACAGATAGTGGTGGTAGGATTTGAATTCATGTCTTCCTAATTTCAAGTCTAATATTCGGTATAAGTTCTCTGTATCCAGTACAAACTCAGGAAGGGAAATAGTTGATTCTGATTCTTCTTGTCTATCAGCTTCATTTAACCTTTTGTCTTGTTTTCTTACAGTAACATAAACATACATATTTTTGTTTTGTTCAATTATTTTGGTTTTGTCCAAATTTGGTATGCCGTTTTGGGGATTTTCTTGGCAGACGTGCAGGAGTGGCTTGCCTTTTCCTTCTCCAGCTCATTTTACAGCTAAGGAAACTGAGGCAAACAGGGTTAAGTGTATTGTCCAGGATCACACAGCTAGTAAGTATCTAAGCCCAAATTTGCACTTACAAAGAGTTTTCCTGATTCCAAACCCATATGTATATATATATATATGTATATTTACATATATGTATACACCCATATGTATGTATTTTTGTTATTCTTGAAGAGGACCATGATATTAGGGAGGTGATCCCATGACATCCAAGTGAATTGGAATTAAGTGAGGAAAGGCTATGCAAGACCTGACTTACCTTCCCCTCCAGAGCCATCTGGGTCCAGTGATAAGATATAGATCAAGACGACTGGAGATAGCCCAAATGTAATGGGAGACCTCGGCCTTTTTAAGTTAAGATCTTCAACTGGTCTCAGGTTGACTGAGGCAATGCCCATTTGGTGCTTAAGACTACAAAGCAATTGAGGCAAAGAACTTCTCTTATACTTACTCAAAAAAAACAGACATTTGGGGGGCAGCTAGATGGCTAAATGGGTAGAGCATTAGCTCTGAAGTCAGGAGGACCTGAGTTCAATCTGATCTCAGAAACTTAACACTTATTAGCTGTGTGACCCTGGGCAAGTCACTTAATTCCAACTATCTCAGCAAAAACCAAACCAAACCAAATCAAACCAAACCATAAATCTGGGAGGGGAGGACCCTCAGAGTTTCTGAATAAAACAAAAAAAAAAGATTGCTATTTAAATTCAAGGGGAGGACCTTCAGTGTTTCTAAACAAAGCAGAAATAACTGCTATTTAGAGTCAATCTCAGTCAATCAGGCTTCAGTGACCAAGTGGGACTTGTCCTTGACCTGTTGGTGGCCAGTCAATGAGAATCAGAGTGGGTTTGTATTAAGGCATGTTATACACATATGTTAATGCATACATACATGTACAAGTGCATTAGATAAACCACCTACACCTTGCATGTGTACCATATACTCATACATAAACAAACATGGCCTAGCAATATCCTACATATATTACTATACAAGTAACCGCGTGTGATTCACACATGGACCCACCATCTAAACACATATGAGCACACACACACACATACAATCAGCTAATCATGCAGGCAGATGTCTCCCAAATCTGAGAATGCCAGATTCCTCAGCCTCTCTTCTACTTGACATTTTCCCGTCCCCTACAACAAGGAGTTGAAATTGCCTGTCCCTTTTCCTTTCCTCTCCATTTCATCCTCAATAAAATGCCTATGAAATGCTTCAGCCTGATATCCCCTTCCCTCTGACCTAAGGGGACAGCTCACTCATCTGATAGACCAACTTATGGTGATTTGCCAATGGGGGAGAGCTACACACACTCCTACATAAGTAGTGGCAACATTTTATTTACTAATGGTGATAATAAGGATAGAAGCTCTAGGGACCTTTTGGATAGAATTGCTCCCCCCTCCCCCCAGTCTTGCTATCTAACTTATTACTGATTGGCGGCATGGAGCAGCCACCTGCTGCATTTGCTTGTAGAGCCCATCCTCTTTCTAAAGAAATGGTAGTGAGTGGAAATTCCTTTCATTGGTTGGGGGAAACCCTTAGACAACTGGTACCACTGGCTCCCTGCCTCCCCTTCCCTCTGTGGCCTCCCCCCTCAAGTGGCTGGGGTCAGTGACTTCATTTCTAATTTGTAAGTGAAATATCAACTTTCCTCAGTGCAAATGTATTGGGTGTTTTCTTTTTCCTTTAAAAGAAAAAAAAAACCAATTCTGCCTCAGGCATTCGGCGATGGCTCCCAGAGCTAGATACAGGTTCCTGAAGGGCCCTTCTCATTCAATATTTCATTAAAAATGAAATGGTGAGGTGAGCTACAACCTCTCTGGGGAGTCCTGCCAGAGATAAGGGGTCAAGGTAGGGGAGAGGGAGGCAGAGGGGATGGGGAAGGAGAGACTGGGAGACAGAGACCTCAGAGGCAGCAGGAGGGGTGAGGGGGAAAGGGCATTTGGCTGACCTACATCTCCGTCTTGAACAGCACCGGGAATTGGGCTGAGTCACCAATGCTGTCCTCTGTATGTGACTCTGCAGTAATCTGTCCCTGGCCCCATGGCCTCCTTTAACTATTTCCCCCTGCTGAGAACTTACAGAGTGTGCAAAGAAACTGGGCAGTCTTAAAAAGGGAGGCTGAGGGAGGGCGGTATCTATGTCAAGGAAACAAAAGCCAGAATGACTGAAGCTGCTATGTAGAGGATTTGGACTATCTTCATCCCCTTTCACCTTTAGCATTCCCTTCCCCTATCAGGAAAGATGTTCTCACATTAAAGACTTAAATTTCCAAGGAAGTAGAGATGTCCACTGAACACCCCTGCACTGGAAATTTTGAAGAAAAAAAGAAAAAACGGGAAAAAGGCTTAAAATGGAGGATTTTCCAGAGGCCGGAGAATGGATAGACTGGCTTGATTCATTTCCAGATTTGTGATCCTTTGCTCGACTTTAATAGATATATGTATGAATACAATATATTCATCCACAGTGAGTGACCTAAATGAGGTTTATGCCTACAAAGAACAATTAGCAAATTGATGAATTTTGTATAGTAAATGAATGAATGTAGTTTAGACTCCTATTTCCAAAACTAATCTTATTTATCAAAAATATATTTGCATTAAATAGAGCTATGGGCATAGGGAAGTTTTGTTGACCCAGATCCCTGATGTAAAAAGCCAGACTCCTGAAATTCAAACATATTTGTGAAAATGCAAACATACTTTTACTCATTAATGGTAATAATCATTTTTAACTTAATAAATGTTTTATTTACATAATTAATTTTGAGAATAGATAAATAAAGATAAATAGAGAATAGATAAATAAAAACAATCAGTAAATAAATAATCCACTAGGTGGATGGTAGTTACATGCCTAAGATTTTGGGAGTTAGGCAATTGTTTTTTCTCAGCTGTCATTTTATTTTCAGTTATATACATACAAACCTTTAGAGTTCATATATAGAAGATTATTTATTCACAGATACATGTGTATATATCTATAAGTAGCTTCAAGGACTGTATTCAAGTTTGGACAATTATTTAATAATATTCTAGATACTGTATTATCAGCTCAATTTGAAAGAGGCATGATTAATGCTGATATCAAGTCTGACTTGAGCTAAGAAAACAAGTCATGTCAACTAAGGCAGAAAGAAGTTCTGTCCTCATTTCCTATAGTAATTCTCAATCAACTGAATTTTCAAAGCTTGTGTGTCTCATAAAAGTGTCTTCTATTGGTTTTATTCTTATTTTCACCTTTATCTCAAATCAAAAGTAGTGGGGCATTTGGACTAGTTGAATTAAATTTTTTTTTCGTCTCTATCCTATGATAATGCATATTCATGTAGTCTGTGAGCCATTATCATTGTCAGTAGTGAGGATCTATACCAGAGATGATGAACTTGCAATCCAAGCTTCTGGCAAAATTTACTCCTGAGTGCAACCCAAAACAGATTAAAATTTAATTGAGAAATCTTTGACAAAATAAATTTAAATACAATACAATATAGATAATGTGAATATGTGGTTTTCTAAGCCAACATGCAACCTATAGGGATGCATCTCCATTTGATTTTGACATCACTGTTCTTTTTCTACACACATGTTGACTCAGTTTCCTTTGGCTAAGCTTTAAAAAAAATCATTTGACATTCCTGGTAATAACCAAGTAATGGGCCTAAAATGAATGCTCTAAGGATGGATAAGCCTGGCTTCACTCCATTTCCCTTGTGTTTTAGCCTGATTAACCCAACTGCACACATACCACCTCTTTTTTCTACATACACTTAGCATTTATATATTCAATTTTCATTGGTTATGACATGTTCCTAATGAGGTCAAGGTCTAGAGTTCAATTCCTATTTAATTCAAATCCTATTCAATTCCTCTTAGCCCCTAACTCCAGCCACAGACTGACTTCCTAACCTTGGTCACTAGTGGATATTTTAACCCTTTATGTAGAGCAACTTGTATTCTTCCCTATTCTTTAATGCTAGTCACAAATTAGACCCTCTTTTCAAACACAGACTCAGTTTGACCCTGTCTCCTACTGATTTAACCCTGTTCACAGCATTATGATGTTGACATCTACTGACCACCTAACCCTAGACAGAGGCCACTGACACAGAATGAACCCCAATCCCAGCAGTGTCTTCTGATGGCAGACTTGTATACATTGTTTGAATACATTGTGTATTTGTTGAGATCTAACAGAAACAGCAGCAAAATAAGAGTGAGAAGGTCTGGGGTGGAGTTCTACTGCATGATTCTGAGAATGAATGATTTTGAGCACATTGTTTAATATTTTTGAATTTTAATTTTGCTTGTCTACAAAATGGGTATAATAACATACTTTCTACCTCATAGAATTACTGTAAGAATCAAATTAGAAAACAAATATTTTTTCAAATGCTACATAATACTAGCTATGGTGTTATTCATAGTATTACTTTGATTTTAAATCAAATTCAAGGAATCATATCCTAGGATGTGAGAATGTCTTATATAGTTTTGGGATACTTGAGAGTAGTAAGTAATCTTGTTTCCTCTGATCTTCCCTATTTTACTTACCACAAAGTTAGGAAAATTCACACTAGCTATTGGTGTTCCATGGAACATGAAACCTTTCCATCAGTTGATCAGTCTTTTCTGGAAGGCTCCTGTGACCTGTTCTGGATAGAGATGTGAGGAATACACAGATTCTATATGGTAAATAAACTCAGAAAAGGGAGGTTTGTCTTGTGATCATAAACCTAGAGATGTAAGGGATCTTGGGGGTTATCCATTTCATTCCCCTCACTTTACAGATAAAGAAACTAAGGTGCAGAGCAGTGCCCAAGACCACTGAAATTGGCATTTGAATTCAGGGCTTCTGATTTCAAATCCAGCATTCTTTATATGAGACTATCTCATTGTGGATGTGTATTGTATTGTTTTTGTTGAATGTATATGTTGTGTTTGTTTTTGGACTAGAGTTGTGATTTTATTGGCATAGGGGACTCCTGATGAGGAAATCCTCTCTACCAAAAGAGATTAGCACCTCCTGCTTTGCCACTTAGAGACTCTGAAAAGTCCCCAAAACATTGATAGCTAACTGACTTAAATAGGGTAAACTAGCCAGTAGAATGGGAACCCTCTCTGAGATTGCTATATGATGCTGCCTTGGGTATATGTGTGCATATATGATCAATGTGAGCTGGAAAAGTCAAGAAAAGCTTCATGGATGAGATGGGATTTGTGCTCGACCTCGATGGATGGGCAGGATATGTTAAGTGTGAAGGGAGCAGAGAATATTCTAGCAGAGGAGAGCAGCATGAATGTAGATATGGAGATGGAAATGGGGGGGGAGAGGAGAATTGGCTTGCTTGGGTCTGGGTTTATGTACCGAGAGCTTCAAGTACCAGGATATGGAATTTTGATAGTATCCTGTAGGAAATAGCTACTTGAGAAGAATGGGAATTGTATATTGGGCATGGTGTTTTCAGAAAATTATTCTGGCCCCAAAGCACAAGAACAAAATATTCATTGAAGCATCAGGCCCAGAGTTTGCCACTGTAGGGAGGAGAAAGGAGGATGTGCATACAAGCTAATGTATGCCTGTGGACATGTTCGTGATAGCACCCGTCTGAGTAAGCCAGTGTGGGGGTGTCCTCCTGTGGGGCCCATTTTTGTCTAGGTAGTGGGGGTGCGGAGGGAGGAAAGGGAGGCAGGTAGCAGGGCTGTGTCTGTGAGTGTCTATCAGTGAGTCTATAGGGTGCAAGTCTCTGCCAGGACAGAAGGGAATCTGCCATTGTAGGGTGGTGTTGCCTCTGGCATGTCAGGAAGTCCAGAAGGTAGAAGATCCTGCATCCCTCACCCTGGAATTTCCACACCCTCCTGCCCTGCTGATGGCTTTTTATCAGGTTTCTCCTCCCCCAGCATTGCACATAATGGGCCAAGCCCAAGCCGCTTGCCTTCTTGCACAGGATTTGAACAGCTCCAGCCTGCCCCATAGTGGTATAGGACATGGAGGTATAAGGAGGGGTTTTTTCCTCTTCCTTATAATTGGTGCTCCCCTTTCAACTTATCTCTGCCCATCTCTAGCACTTGGGATTCCCAATGCATTGCATCACATTGGTAGCACTAAGCACTGGGCTTCCATCTATTTCCTGACGAAAAGAGCCCCCCAATTTCTCAAAAGATCCTGGAGGGAAATTTGGAGAGGAACGTGAGGGAAATGTGTGATAACGTGACAAAGGGTATTTCTAGAGCTCTGGCTAACACAGGGAACTCTGGGTGGTTGCTGGCTGCCTTAGAATAATATCAAATATATTGTTTGCACTCAAATATGGGTGGGGCATATGGATGTCACACAGAGAACCTCCACCCTCATACTCATAAAACTGAACTAGGGATAGATTTTTCACAGAATCATGTGCATGTTCTTCAGACATGTCCATTATAAGTGATATATGCCCCTTACTGACACCCAGATCATTCACTCCTTTACCCATTTATAGATTCCTTCACTATTTAATAAATACCTACTATGTGCAATTATTGCTACCAATCACACACATGTGCTCTAGCTCTCCATCCTCCACATATGATAAATTCCTTATAAACACATTCTCAGAGACCATAAAAATACTTTAATCTGTGGATATCTAAGGGACCTCCCTCACTACAAAGAACCTTAGAGACAAAAAAAAACCAAAAACCAAAAACCAAAAAACAAAAAAAAAAAACCAAACCCAGAGCCTTTTTCATTTATAGAGTCATAGATATGCATTTTACTTGTTGATTTCCCAAAGGCTTAGATCTATACACAGAAATCCTCACATTACATAATGATATATATATACACACACATGCACATTCCTCATTCAAAGATACAGATATATCACATTTATTCATATTTCAGGTACATATGTACTTTCTTTCTGTCTCTTTTTTCTCCATTCCTCCTTCTCTCCTTTCCTTCATTTTCCCCTCTTTCTCTTCCCTCCTTCCTTCACTCTCTCTCTCTCCCTCCTCCCTCTCCCTCTCCCTCTGTCTATCTCTTTCTCTATTCTCCAAAACATATACAAGCACACATGCACATACAAGTATACATGCTGGAATTCATCATCTGTTAGTTCCCATTACAAAAAGCAGTGGCAAAGAGGAAGAATGTCTTTAGCTATGGAGAGTATAACTAGTTGAACCTCTACCTCCCATATCTGATCAATGTGGGACTTGGGCTTCTCTGATCAGAGCCTGTCAAAAGAAGGGGAAAATGGAAGTAGCAGCTGACAGCTGCTGTAAAAAGCAAGGGATGGATTGCATGTATCCCACTGGACAGATCTTGAACAAGAGCTAACCATGCCAGTAAATTTCTCTTCTCTTCCTCCCTCTTTATATTAAGCTTGAAATACATACTTAGAATACATTATACCCTCATACAAGAGACTTGTAAACACATTCCATTTATATACTTTCATACATGGCACAGACACATAACATAATCTACATATACAATGTATCCACAACTTCCAGATAACATATGTAGCAAATACACAGAGCATTGATACATAATACATGATATATGATACACAAAGCAAAATACATTTATATGCATATAACAGACAATAGGCACATAATATATATACTACACTCAACCAACAAATATCACCCATACAACTCACATTTATGTGTACTATCCAGATCTATGGTTAATTTAGATCTACTACTTCCATTACAATTTCTGATCACTAATAGATCTGAGAAGTATTGAGAATATCCATCAAAATTCATTAACCTTTCCAGCTTCTTTATACATTTCTGAAGAAAGAACATCTATTATCTCCTATTCCTAACTCTGGTTTCCTCTAAATCTAGTTACTCTTTCATTAATGGTAAATGTGAAGGAGAGTCCATCTACATTGCTAATTTCTGCCCACAACTTGTTTTGTTAGGCTCCCTGCTACTAACCAAGTTTGGATCTACTTACTCCTCATCCTCTTTTCTCCACTTCCAACTGCTGTAGCCCTAGATTGTTTTGGGGCAGTATCAAGGACTGAGAACATGATTGGGTGAGTGGCAGATCCTGACTAGTAATGAATGGCATGTTCTTCCACAGTGACAAAGTCAGGGGTGAGTGAGCCAAGTGGTCATGGAGGGAAGCACCTATACCATTCTTTGAGGGATAGTAAGCCTGGAATGAGTTTGGATAGACACTTTACCGCCTCCCTTGATCCTTAACTCCATTATCTCCTTTAACTTTTTTGACCCTACTTAGGAGACAGCCAATGTATTCTGTTAACTAGATTAGTATGGAAACAGTTAATGGAAGGCTACTGAAGGGGTCTCTCTGCTGTAGATATTTTCCATTGCTCCATTCTCTGAAATTCTACTATTAGAGATTCATTCCTTTATATTAAGTTTTATTCTTTTCTATTAAATGTAAAACTCTCTGGGAGAGACATGTATTATTATATACAATACATTATATGTACTATTATAACATTATTATATGTAATTATTATTGTGTAATTAGTCATTATATAATAGTGAATATCATTCAATAACAGAGTTTTAGGATTGGTAGGGAGCTTGAAGGTCATCTAGTCTAGTTTCCTCCTGAGTTCAGGAATGCCTTCTAATTCAACTACAGTATACATTTTTTAAGTACCTATTATGTACAATATACTCTTTTTTTCATTTTCAGCTTGGGGAGACAAAATGTAAACAGGTAAGCAAATACAAGATAATTTGAGGAGGTAGAAAGTAGGAAGAGCTGAGAGGATTAAGAAAGAACTCAGTAAGGGAATGGCTTGAGTTAAGACTTGTGAGATAGGGTTTCCAATTGGCAGATGGCAGGTAGGAGTATATCCTGGGTATTAGAGACAGCCTTTGTGGTTGGAATGGAAAGGTGGAATGTCAGGTTTAGGAGAGAGCTAATAGTACAGTTTGTCTGAATTGTAGACTGCATGAAGAGCATTATGGAGTGAGCTTGGAAAGATGGGTGGGAATCAGATTGTGAAAAGCTTTAAATGTCAGGCTGACAAGCTTATATTTTCTTCTTGTGGCAATTGGGAGCCACTGAAGGTTTTTGAATGGGAGGCGGGGAAGGACTTGGTCAGAACTGCCTGTGTCTGAAATAAGAATTTGTAAATTGGGGGGAAGGGATTGGGAGAAGGGAGAGACTGGAAGAAACAAATGTCTCTGGCTATGACAATCAAGATCCTTCTTGAGCATACTAAAAACAGTAAGTAAACAGCTTCTCAAATAGTCCATGATGTTACTGGACAGCTCCTCATTTTACTGGACAGCTACTCATTTGATTATGGTCTCAGTTAAGACTATGCAAAAATAGGAATCAAAATTGTCAGAAAGAAAATTTAAAGGGAAATGCAGAGAAAGGGATGTTTAAAGAAGCCTGGGGGGATAAATTGAGGGAGGCAAAGATTCCCTCCCATTTTGTCAAGAGCCATTTTTGTTAAAAAAAAAAAATCAGTAAGGGAAAGAAGAATCTTAGTCCCAATGCTTCATCTTATCTGACATCCCTGATAAAGGAAGACTTCCAAGAAGAAGCCAATAGCCTCATGGCCTTAATCTTACCTGTGTCTAGTAGTCTGTCTCAGCTTTTCCTCCTTCTTGTTCTCTTCCTCCATTCCGTTTTCCTTTCCTTTTTCCTTTGGATCCTAACTTCTAAAATCATAGCTTATATACTTATAATTTCCTTTTAATTATTATTTTGTGTTTTGTTATATATCTATTTTATGTTTTATAAAGTACTTTGTAATTATTTCATTTTAACTTCACAATAATTCCATAAGTTATAGTTCTAGTATGAATATCCTCACTTGATAGGTGAGGAAACAGTCTCAGAAATGTACAAACTTGCTTAGGGTCTAGTTTCAGTGAGTTTCAGGATTTAAACTGTAGTCATCTGACATCAAGTCATGTATTTTTCTCACTATATCACACTGACTCTCAATTCTAAAGTTGTATAAGCCAGGCCCAGGAGAGAGAAATGGACTGAGAAGAGGATAGGGATGGTATCTGTGGGAGGTGAGAAGAGCTAGGTCTGGAGATTACATTGTGAAAGTCTATTCTGATAATGGTGCACAATTCATTGACCATGCTTTTCTATGGGACCATTGAAAACATGACTGTCTCTGCTACACTGAATTCTCAAGTTATATCTCTTCTGCCTCAAGAATGCAATGCATGTTACTCTAAGGATTATGCTTAGACACTGACATGTAAAGTCTAGGTAAGCATCTGTTAATGCATATATGTGCATTGTGTACTCTATTCAACCACAGATTAAATACAATATTGGAAATGACTAGACTGAGAATCAGGTTCTAAGAGGGGTTCTAGTTCTACCTAGACAACTAACAGATTGAGTGATTATTAATAAGTCATTTCCCAACTGGGCCTCAGTTTCTCCACATGTAAAATGAATGAGTTAGAGGTACATTGAAAACTAATAACTTAATATCTGATGTCTCATTTCTGGGAGAAGTCTTTATTGTTCACTTTTGTTTAAAAAAAGGTGTTTAATAATTAATAGTAATTTGTAGCATTTTAGCTTTTGCAAAAGTACTATTACATTCTTCATATCATTTAGGCCCCCTAAAATCTCAATGAAGTAGGGAGGTAGGACAAGTGATAATTTGCCCATTTGCTCAAGATCTCCTTCAACATGAAGCATTTCCTGAGGTCCCCATCTGCTGGCACCCTTCTGCTAAAAAAGTTGACATGGATTGATTTTGTACATATTAATTTATGCAATATATCTTGTATATACTTATTTATGTACATGTCTCTCCCAGTAGAATGTAAACTACTTGAGAATGGGGACTTTTTCCTTTATATCTAACTCTGGCATCTTGCATAGTTTCTGACACAAAGGTACAATGCATTCATGTTTCTTGATTGATTAAAAAACAGGCTGAAGTTCAGAGATGAAATAACTTACCTTAATCATACAGTTAGTAGGTGGTACCACTCAGACTAGAATCCACATCTTTTGACCACCATCCTTAGCTCTTTCATCTATATCATGCTTTCCCTGCTGGAATCAGTAATATAGTATAATATATATATATATATATATATGTATATAATCTGAGAGTATATAATCTGTCTTCTGCATGCAGAGGTCTGCTTGCAGACCTGAACTGGAGGCATCTTGTGTGGCTGCCTTGGCCACAGGCAAAAGACACAAAAGAGCTTTTCAGAAACAGTGGGTGGGCTTTGACTGAACCTGTGTCCATCAATCCAAGATGTGACCACAGAGATGTCTATCCATAAAGCATAACTGCCTTCTAAACCAATCTAACTACATAAAAATATCTTCCTATTGCTTCATAGTCATGCTTACTTTTGGATTCCAAATGGTGGCACTCACAGTGAAACATTCCTCCTACCCTGATTCATCAGGCTTTCCTCCAAAGACTAATCCTATCCTCAAAGAACAAAGATTTGCTAGAAATACTGAAATACCCCTTCTCTAGGCATCATTACCCTTTATGTGTTGTTTTCCTCCTTTAGAATGTAAGCTTCTTGGGGGAAGATACTATCTTTACTCTTATATTTATATCCCCAGAACTTAGCACTGTGCTTGGCGAATAATAAATTCTAAATATATGTTTTTTCATTCATTAATTCATTCACTCATTCATCCATCCTTTGAAGACACACTAAAGAATGTGCCTCAAGTTCTGAAGGCAATTCCTAGAGAGGATAGAGCTAACACCAGAAATATTTTGAATACATCTAGAGTTTTTCAAGGTTAATAATACCCATTTGAATAATGAAGCTACTATTTTTTTAAATATCAGTCTTCCTCCCTCATAACTACATCTTGAAATAGGGACATTCAGGCATACAGACTATTTGTTTCCATTCAATGATGGATGGCTTCCAGGCTACTGGAAGGAGGGGGAGACAGGATGTGTTGCCTTCTTCACCCTTTAAAACAACCAGACTCCCTGCTTTTCTGCTTTATTTGATCTTAGCATTGGTGGAATCCATCCTGATCTGCCTCTGCCCACTACATTTTGCTTTTTGGCTGATCATGTTTTGTTTTGTTTTGTTTTTTTCCCCAGTGATGTCAAATTGCAAAATAAATAAAGGCCCACATGAGTATTCTCCATTTATTCTCCATATATGTATGTACACACAGGAAAAGAAAAACCTTCCTGAGTTGCTCTGAGAAGAACAGATGATAATACTTGAAATATATAAATAACAATGCTTTGAAAACTTGGGTGTTCTAAAAAATGAGGTTATAGTACATGCTATGTATAGCATAGCTACAAAATAATGAGCTAATCTTTCTGTGGGGCTTTTGCATTTATTGTATACTATAACATACATGACCATTAAAATTTTGTAATTTCATAGGTATCTCACTCCCTTCTGCAATATAGATCACTACTTTTTCATAACTTAATATAAAGTTTTAGAGATTACTGCGGCTAAAAAATCAAACCTCTACACTCAAACCTCTACAACCCAATCACCCTATCAGCTAAAGTTCTGGTGATGAATCTCCCCAGCTAAAATTCTGATAAGCCTTCTGCTTATCTTTGGCACATACCCCAAACCTTTCCAGAGGTCCTGTTGGAGTTTGTGCTCTAATCATGGCTTTTGAGAACCCAGGCTCCCTGCACAATAAGACCCCTATCCTAATCTCATATGCAATATACAATGTGAAGCATGTGATTATGTGAAATGATATTTTATATTCCCAGCACAGCAACAGGCACCAGCCAGAGCAGGAGGCAATAATAGACCACTCCAGCATTCACAACACAAGCCCTAGATCTGTGATTTCAACACCTGGAACTGAGAGAAGGAAACTAAAAATAATAACAACAGAGAAGGTTTCCCTGGTGGATTGGCAGCTTCACCCAAGGGTCTGGGAGACCTTCCTCTCTCTCCCCCCACAGAGTGCATAATGCAGTGTGACAGAGCCAGAGAAACTCAAACTGGGAGTAGAGTGTGTGTGTGTGTGTGTGTGTGTGTGTGAGGGGAGCGTGGGGGTGTAAATCCAGACCTGGCACTGATGTTCCTATTTTTTTTATGAAGCCAGCTGAGGAACTAAAGGGCTCATTGCGACCCACGTGGCTGCTGATTAGCTGGAGATTATATTGATGATGTAATAAAAATTCACTTTGTCTATTAAGTTTCACCAGGACAATCAGGGACAGATTAGATAAAAATCAGAGGGAATGAATAATAGAACACAGAAGGAAAGCTATAAACCCCAGCTCCCTGAACGTCCCCCCCACCCAACCATTCCCTCCCCACCCCTCAAATACCTAAATCAACCAGTAGAAGTGCATTCAGAATTCTCGAAACCCCCAGCCCCAATGTCTCCACTTTCCATTCCCAAAGCAGTCAGTCCTAGGCTCTCGGGAGAGGTAAAAACTTTCTTAGCCTCCGCTGGACAGCGACAGCGGGAAGGGAAGGGAGGGGACTTAGAGCTCAAGATACGACGTTGGTTTAAGTTTACTGACCATGTTGAATATTTGATTAAACCTTTGGCATCATCAGCTCCGAATTGCACGATTCGTCTTTTTCCCGGCTAGGCTGCTTTAGCCCAGCGGCAGATACAGCTAGTCTCCACTGTCCTGGCAGGCTCTGCTTGCGGCTGGAGACAGAGATTCAGCAACTCTCTCGGGGAGCTGGCCTCCTTATACATGGGCATCATAATTATTTGTGTGATAGTTTAAAAAAAATCTTTAAGATGGCAACCGGAAAAGAGAAGAATGTTAACTAAAAAGAATAACTAAATTTAGTGGTGGGAAAGAGGATGATGGGAGAGGGTTTAGTGGTGGTTTGTGAGAAATTCATTCACTTGTCAACCTTCTAAACATCCTAGACTCTCAGAACACACTTCGCATCCGGCAGACACCCGGCAGAATCACCGATTTTTGAAGCTAGGCTGTCCTTTGGACAAAGTACTGAGTTAATTCCAGGTGACTTGGACTTAACCTAACTCCTACTAAACCAGAGAGTAATCTTGGAAAGTCAGTTTATCTTTGTGAGGTTTAAGTTTCCTCATCTGGAAAATGGGGGTAATGATTTTTATTCTGCCCTTCTCATAGAAGTTCTACTTCAAATGGGAAAATAAATGTGAAAGTGGTTTTTTTTAATGTAATACTCTCTCCAAGTTATTCATATTATTATTCAACCATGGCATCTATTTTCCTAAGACTGTTTTATGGAATGTCATGCAGGTCAGCCTTACATGTTTGTGGAGTAAGTGACTGTTTATGTGGTGTGACTGGCCAAAAGAAAATAGAATATATATTCAACTCCACTCTGCCTGAAATTTCCTCTATTATCGTTAGTCCTTTGAGTTAAGACATGGTCTCCAGAAGGCCCTTGATACAGTACATATAACTTACCGGGGAGAGGTAACACATTAACACCCATTAATAGCCGCTTAACACAGCTGCACAGATTAGTTTATTAGATCATCGGGAAGCAGGGCCTTGAAGAGATAGGACATAGCATAGTTAAATTTTGATAGGAGAGAGAGAAGGAAATGGTTTATACTGAGAGTAATTCAGGATAGGGCAGACAAAAGACATCTTGACCATACTGAAATCTTGTTATAGCATGGGAACATGCTAAAGACCACCTCCACTAACTTTACAATTTTTTTAAAGGGTCCTTGGATCTTACCTACCTTTACCACCCTTTATGTTCCCTGGTAAATTTTTTTGATTTGGAGTGGAGGAAATTGGGAGGAAGACAAGAAATCACTGAGGATTGTATAAGAACCTTATTTTTCATCCTTTGAGTCTGTTGAAGAGTTGGTCTCTGTCCTGAGAGATCAACTTATCTATTTCTCTGGTTTTGAAAGAGACTGAATCTCTCAAAGAGAGGGTACATCACACCATATTCCTAATGTACTTTCAGGGCAAAGAGAATCAACTTGCTCCTTCAGTATCCCTGACTTCCTACTCCCTCCACCCCTTTGGCCACCTTGCCTCTGTGCGTCCAGTGCTTCACTCTTAAGACCCTCATATCCTGTCAGAATTCCTCCTGAAGGAATTATAATCACTATTTTAGGCTGGATTCTGATAAGGGAACTTTACATCTGACGTCTTAGTCCTAGGCTTCTGGGAAAACAGGAAAAGATGGTTCACCATCATTCTTAGAATTTCAGTCTATTCTTGGGAGGGGTAAAAATGGGGGTAAGGGGCAGAAAGCAAGGGGAGATTCCAGTGCCACAAACATCCCTCTTTATTGCTTAGAAAATGGAACCAAGCTTTCCAGTAAGATCTGGAAGACTGCCCCAGTAATAGGGAACATGACCATTGGTTTAAATATTCAATGAGTAATTTCTCAACATGGGCGGGTTGTGATTGGGAAGGCCAAAGGACACTGCAGGTCCAAAGGAAGAAAAGATTCCCCTTTTCGGGAGCTGTCGGGAGCTGCTTGCCTTTCCCAATACTGTGCCTGCTGCTCTTCAGTCTATCTTGGGTCCCTCCTTATTTGAGATCAGAACTTCTGGACCCCGCTGAGAAACAAAATTTAATGAACTTTGAACAGTGAGTGTACTCACCATCTCCCTGCTCCCTCTGCTCAGGTCTTGTTTCTTCCCACAAAGGAGCCTTTGGCTATGCCATTTCACTTTACTTGGCATATTCTCTCCCTGCCTTTGAAACCTGGCACCAAGCCCACAGCACCAGACCTTTGAATTTTGGTTCTTCTTAATATTTGTGTGACCTTGAGAAATAATCTTTTTCTCTTTGGATCTCCATTTCTTCATGTGAAAATGAATATATTGGACTAAATCTCTGAGATTCCTTACCACTATAAACATTATGATCCTGTTCTTCTGATCACTTCCTCTGGCTAGCCCCAGACCCAAAGTTTTTTTCTTGATACTGGATGAGATAATGTTATGCTTGTGGATACCACATCCCATGAAAGTCCTTGGATGTCATAAATGTATTCTATACCCTTAATAGGACTGGAGATTCCCCAAAGGAAGAGATCTATTTTTTCTTATCTTTCAAATCAGGACTCAGCTACTCTCTGCTTTGAAGAAATTTGCTCCATGCATGGTAGATGGAGTCTATAAGATGAAATTCACTTCCCTAAAGGGCCACAGAGACTGGAAATATCCTCAATGAAGCTCTAAGCTAGGAACAGAAAGGGTCAGCAAAGCTCGGAGAAATCACCAGAGAAAAGGTTCCTATGTTTTGGGGAATTTAGGGAGTTAGGTCCCTTTCAAAATCTTTAGGGATAGTTTGAGAGAGAATAATCTCAGCTTTAACCAACCTATTCTTTTAGGGATCTTGTCAAAGTCAATATGCAAGACAAAAGGGGTTTCAGACCTGACATGGAGGGGGGGGAATCTAATCATGATTTTGTTGTGATTATAGAGTGAGGATATCAAACTCCCAGGCTATATGAGTTATGAGAATCTGGAAGATGGGCCACTTCCTTTTCTTCCTAAGCCTCAGTCTTTCCATCAAGAATTTAACCTAGAAAAATGACATTCTGAGGCAAAGGACATCTCTATTGTCCAGAACTTTCTTAAATAGACAATAAATGGTAGGTGTATAGAATGTGGGAGCTAAAGGGACTTTGGGGGTCATCTCACATATAGAAGGGAGGAAACTGAGGTCCCTATAGTTGAGGGGACAGCCACTATCTCACATCCAGTTCATGAGAGTCAGATCTAGTATCTTAGGTATGCTAATTTCTAACATAATGCTCTTCATATCACATCACTGTTTCCTTTTATTTAAAAATACAATGAATAAAACACATAAATAAATAATATAATTATTCTCTTGCTCTAGCCCACAGACTGAAATAGAACAAGATGCAACAGCAGTGCTATTGGTACCCAGTTACTGTATATGGGCGATAAATGGTGTTAATTGATTGATCAACCAATCAGTCAAAGATGCACAAGCAAAGGGCATATGTGTATGTATACATATATGTTTATTCTTGCTGCCTGTCATGGGGTTGCTTTCCAAATAAAGAAAACCAGACTCAGTCTTGTCTGTCTCTGAGGAACTCTAAATAAGGAGAAGGGTTTCAGCATGATAGGCTTCTGCTAGAGCCACAGAATAGTGGGGAAGCAGGAGGAGGAAGAACAGGGGGAAAAATCATTTTATTCTGGCCTAGAGAACAGTTGTGGAGGACTGACTTCCTTACATTAGCCATCAGAGGGCGCCTCCTTGAGGAGAGAGAGAGACCACACAGCTATGGGGTCTCACAAACACTAGCCAAGGGCTCTCTATAAACCTTTCAGGTGGGTCACAACGGCAAGGCCTGTGTAGTCTCTGGGGAAGGCCCCCTCCATTTGGCGCTTATTAGCCCTTTGCCTCCCTTGGTACCCATTGTTCTCAAGCTGCTCTTGGGCTTTCTTGTCTGAGAAGAAAACAGAACAAATTCATTTACACTGAGGTTTTAGGAATTGATTGTGTTCCAGGGGAAATTGCAATTTAATAGTGGAATCAGGAAAGAACTACATTAACCCAAAGGAATGAAATTGCAATGGTGGAATATCAGGTCTTGTGAGAGATATTTTGGTGTGTCTGTCCAGACACCAAGATCACTGTCTAGGATCACTGAAATGATCCTGATGGTTTGCCAGCAAGGCCTTCTGCCTATACTCAGGCTCAGCATAACAAGGGGTACTAACAGGTTTGACATGGGCAAGTCCCTCTTTATTGAAGAGGGGCTTAAAGGAACTTTCTTGATCCTCAGAGGAACAAAGGGAATACTGTATATAGATAAGGTGACATAATTTTTCTTTTTTCTCATCCTAAAGGTACCCTCTTATCTGATGAATCCCTGGAAGGACTAGGGGAACTGGAAGGCCAGTGACCCCTAATCTATCCTCCTAGATACCCAGGGCACCCTGAAGCTCAGTTCTTCACAGCTTGTCCGAGTATACTCCTGATTAAATACACAGAGTAAAACACACTCTCTCAGCCTTGCTTTCTTCCTCCTGTTCCCCCTTCCAGGGAGTAATGTGTTGAGTTTAGGATGGGAGATGGTAACCTCAGAAAAGAGAATTATAGTACCGAGGGACATAAAGTTAGATGGGTCTTTCAAGATCAGCAATTATTCCAGTTTCAGTGTTTTACAGATGAGGTGACTGAGTTTCACTCATACTCCTGAATTCTACTCATATTAATGAGGCAACTGAGTTCTGCTATGGTGATATTGTTAGTTAGTAGAACTGTAATAGAAATTAATATCCCCTGATTGGAAAAAAAAGTCCCCAAAATGTTCTGTTATGCTGTATTGCCTCTCAAGATACTAAAGACCTTGGAGTGCAGAGGGGAAGGTGTGACCTGGAATAGCAACTTGGAAGGAGAATAGGGAAAGATTGAGCATGGGATTCGAAGGAAACTACCTATCCTGGAAAACAATGAGCTATGTGTCCTGGAAAGACTTGGGGAGGAGGGGCTTTGTTCTATAGGCTTTTGGAAGGGCCAGGTGATAGAGGAAAGTAAAGTACAAGTGGTCTAAGCAAGTCCTTATACTTTAACCTGGTCAGATCTGGCTGGATGTCATGGAGTTTGCCTTTTTTCAATGACTCCAGAGTAAATCAAGGATTCCTTGGCAAGATCAAAGGAGATAAATGTAAATAAAATCATTAATAAGCCTAAAGGTCATTTATAAATGTCAGCTATGAAAAAAATAGTCTTTTAAAAAGACCTCAACTTTGAGAAGGAAAAGATTGCTTATAACATGGTGTGACCATGGTACTAGTGTGCAGATTGTCTTTGATGACACATACGTACACAATACCCTTTTTTCTGTCTCTATCTCTTGTTCCTTCTGTTAATGACCAAAAATTGACTGAAATGTTTTTTCCTCCTCACTCTACATGACTTCCTCTCATCCTTTTTACCAGTCTTGCCTCTGAAGTCATTCCAATCTTGCTACCTTGATGAATGTCTATTAGTAGAAAGAGATTATAAGAGCATATGCTTACTGGGCTTTGGCTGAAGGTGCCTTCTTCCTTATTCTGCTTTTTCTCCTTTCCAGCAGGAAATGCCCTCCTTCCCCTACCCTATCTTCACCTCCATCATTTTATCATATCTTGCTCAAGGTACTTTTCCTGGTTTTATCCTACATGGTCAAAGTTTGAAATATCCTAGAAACAAAAGTCACAAGTCTTTTCTCCCCTCCTCACTTCCAGACATGGAGCAAGATGACAAGAGGTGAGGTCTTAAATAACTGGATTAACATATGAACATGGAGAAAAATCATCTGATTTCTCTACCTTTTATTACCAAAAATGAACTCCAGATAAAAAGTGTTGTAAGATATGATTATGCAAATGACTTGAAAAACTCCAGCCCATCCAGATAGACCATCCTGTTATTTGAGGGGATTCCTAAAAGTTTCAAGCTTTGGGTTCTAGATTAACCCAAGTAAGGCAAATTGATTATGCCATGCACAAGTCTGAGGATGGGTGTTCATAAATTTCCTCCAAGGTACCTGAAACTTTGGGATGCAGAATGGCATCTTGGAGAGGCTCCTCTTCAGCACCTGTCAATCCTTCATTGTAAAGGCTTTCTTTTCATCCAGTTAAATTAATTATATCTTCCCTACCCTCTCCCCTCCTCCATTCCTCAGAACCTGTTCTCACTTTGACAAAATTAAAACACTGGGGACAGTGAGAAAGTGTTAGGTGTGAGGGTGTTTTTTGTCTCTTTTAGGTGATATAGCGCTATGCAAAGTATCGATTTTACAGAAAGATATGGTTTGATGGCAGCCAAGTAAATCCATTGCTTTTTTTGGACAGAGTAGAATAAGCTTGTTTTGGGCAACTGGAGAAAGACTATAGTGTAGGGTGTCATTAATAGTGAGCTAGTGACAGTAGCTATTTAACTGCAACCTTCTAAAGAAGTTCAAGTCTATATAACCCACTGGGAGCTGGATTCCCTCTCTCACTAGACATGGGCTGAGCAAATATTTCCAACATTTTTGCCTTTTGAGTATATTATTAGAATCAGTCAATATGATAAATATTACATGGGGATAATTTCCTGCTGTTGCTGCCTACTCTTTCAAGCCTTAACCAATAGCAGTGACATGTTACAGTCCCTGGTTATATTGGTCAACCAAAGTATTGATATTATTAATAATGGATTTCACTATATTGACCTTTATTCAGACAACTGAATCATCCCAGGGTAGTTGTCACATTCCTTTAAAAAGCATAGCTAAACCCATTACTGGAAGGATTTGTGCACTCTTAGGTGTGTTATTTGTACTCACCTTTAAGCCTCCAGGGAGGGGGTAACCTTAGTGAGAGATATAGTGCTATTAGAACTGATCAAATAGTCAATTAAATCATTATGGAGGTGGTGGTGGTAGCAAAATCGGAGCATTCCTAAACAAACATTGTATATTGTTTTATCTTTTGACAATTTTCTTCCCCCAGAATCCCCAGAGGACTCTCATTTCAGGAAAGATATTATTAGGTCAATGCCATTTTTGCTATTTACCTGCCTGACAACATCAGCCAAAAGAAGATGCCCAAGTTAGACAGATTGTCAAGAAGGCAGGACCCGTTACAAATCTGACTTTTGTCTCAGTCTGTCCATCTGTATAATGGGAGCAGTCTACCTGGCTATCCCTTCACTGGAACAGGTTGGAGAATGGACTGCTATTTCCTTTTGCTCTCAAATCTCCAGTCATCTGAATGCCAACGCACTGATGGTATGTTTCCAAGGAGGAATGCTCATTATGTAATGGGAATTGGCCCTATAGGTATTAAAAAAATGAATAAGGCCATGTTGGCTATATCAGAAAATATAGTGCATATATGTGTGTATGCCTGCTTTCTTGTGATTATTTACATGCTCTCATGCTTGCTGTGCATGAACACTTATGTCAGAGATGGCCCCATGTTGCTGCCTCTACCAACTCATTTTGCACTGATTCATTTCTGTTCAGATTGAGAAACTCCCTCACCCAGAGGCACACCTCTAGCTCTCCCCGGCAAAGGAAGGCTGGGCTAGCTGGAAAAATCTTTTGGATGCTCAGACATAGCATATGAATAAACCAGACATGGATTAATTAGGTGTGACTGCATCATTAAATTAGAATAATGAACAAACAGCCACGTATGGCATTCAAATCTGCCTAGAACGACTCAGAGGGTCGCTTTCAAGTAAGTCACCTGTCAGTTTGTAGGTTTTTGGGCCCCCTCCTCCTTTCCTGGGAGAGTGAAGTTTCTGTGGTACCACTGTGCTAATGCTTAGGCATCCTACCCCAACTGGCGCCCGCATCCTCACAGTCACCCATACTCCACAACTGAAACAAAACAATGACTTGGTTTCATTTAGCATCACCCAAATTCATTCGGGCTGCAAGCATTTTCTGGAGTGAAATACGACATCAGTGCAGGTGTTCACAAGGCGAAAGTAAGGGAGGAAGAAGTTAAGAGGTGTGAGTAAAGGATACACTCTCTATTGATCTTGTAATATTTATGTGCACATGCAAGCACACACACACATGCATGCACACACACCTTTTGCAATTTTCACAGACTGTCTGCATCGTGTCCAGATTCCTCATTCCAGCCAGAGACTCAGCCGTGGCTAAAGCCCCAATTGTGCATTTTAAGAAATAACTGCAAAGCCAAACATCCTCTTTCCCTTTTCAAAATGCCCCCACAAACCACCCCCCAACATTCACATATTCTGTTCCATCTTTCTCCCAGAAAGTGATATCCCCAAACAAGGCCCTATCCTAACCAACAGTGTCTGTGCAGCAAGGACTGTCTGTCTTTAACAAAGAAGATGAAATAAACAGATAAGAGAGAGGAAAATGGGAAGCTCTTTCGCCTCATTGGCCGAGCTGTTGGATAGTCCTAATGCATCTGAGAGCTTTGTACTAAGAATCTGTTAAGTATCTAAAAACCTTTGATCTGTAGCCAGTCTTAACAAAGGTGATAATTAATTAAAGGAGAGTGTATTGCAATAAAGTAACATCGTGGTCAGTTTATACTCTGTCCAGAGCTGGGCCTCGGAAGTCACTGTCAATTAAAGTCCTGTTGGAGACCAGTTCATTATCAATTTTTTCCCCTGAGCTGTGATCAATATTTTTGGCTGCTCTTTCCTCACAAAGTGAGCACGATGTCTATATCTATAAGGGTGCCCATTCATTTACATCATACAGATGGCCACATATGATTTGGTTCCTGAACTACTAAGAACTGGTTTTAATCTTCAATCAGCTGGGATTGCAGGAGAGAAGCACATAATGATTGAGGAAAAAAGAAAGTGGAACAAATTTCAAGAAAAATAACAATGAAAACTCTAATAATACCCAACCCCTTTTCTTGACCCCTCCCCAGACTCTCCTCAAGTACATCTATGAAGTTTATCCTAGCCATAACTCAGACTACTCACAGTCCATTTTTCTTTTCCCCTCTTGTAGGTAGGGATCATGTCATGTGGTCTACATTAACCTCAGGCATTTAGAAAATTCTAGGTTGTCCAGTGGATGGAGTTGTAGGAAGCCCCTGTAGCTAGTCACTCCTAACTTGACAGAAACCAAATAACTCAACTTTGGAGATCTCCCAATGCTGAATTCATCCATACTTTCATTCCCTTTTTTTTGCTTCCTGCCTGTCTATGGTCTTCAATTTCTTCAATACCAGACTTAATATCAATTCTCAATCTCCACACTCAGATTTGGGGATTCATTTGTGTATTTAAATTTGGGAAACATATTTTTTTTTCAAAGGAGGAAGTTGGTGGGACCTTTTATTTTTGCCCCTCAACTCTCAACCACACATCCAATTGGAACCAAATCTTATAAGCTGGCCTCAGGGTGGGGGTGTGTGTTAGGAATCCCAGAGAAGAGACATTTTAAGAAGCCTTGTGCAAAGAGGGTTTACCTCCAATGCCGCAGAGATGCTGACTGGCAGACTGCTGGGTTCCTGCCACACCCTGACTGGGTTTGGAGAAAAACACTGATTACTTCTAGGAGAGTCGTCTTGATTGAATTAGCAAAGTCCTTGGTATATGGAAAATGTTAATTTTCAGAAGATAAAGAATGCAATGGGGTATTTACAGGGATGTAGTGTCAACAGAGGGGTGTAGGATGCAGAAGGGGTAGGATTGACTCTGCAGAGAGACTCCTCTGCGGCTGCTCAGTCCAGAAGGTCACTTCTAAAACGCAATCAATGGAGTTGAGGGGTAATAAAGAGAATAAAGATCTGGAGAAAGGTCACAGGGAATGGGAGATGCAAATGGATAACCTCAGAAAGCCTTCCCCTCATTCAGGATGGGGGGAAGTAAGTAGAGAAACCCCCCAAACCTTGGGTCAATACTCACGGACCAAAGGGATGAGTTGGTGCATTGTGGTAAGTTACATCTCTAGTAGTATTTTTCTCCAGACTTTCCTAATTACCTACACTTCTCCCCACTTTGTGCCTTGTCTCCCCTCAAAAAAGAATACTATAACTTTTAAGAGGAAATTTCATTTGATGCTAACTTTGACACCTTAATTTACCATACAAACCACTCAAAGATCTACACACAGACACACAAAATCATACACACATTATCCCCAACTTTAGCAACTCCTCACTACTTTCCCCCTTACCAGCTCTCAAACACCTTTCTCTTCCTCACCTTCATCTCAAATAATTTACTCTTTGAACTAAACATAGATGCTACTCTAGTTCCCCTTTCTTTGTCCCAATGGATGCTCTCAATTTTCAGTGCCCAGTTGGTGTTTTGGTAATTTAACTTTCATTGCCCCATTTTCATTCACCCTGTATCCTAGTCCTTCCACTCACCATTATCTTTCTCATAATCCTGCTTTATTACTACATCTTAGGGAACTGTATGGCTAGTCCCTCACAGAGACTAAAGGTTTCAATGGTTTCTTAAAGATTATCCTGTCTTAAATGAGACAGCTATTTTTTATGAATAGGGAGGTGGCGTTTCAGATGTCTATCTGAATACTCAGGTCTCTCTCTGTCTCTATCTATGGGTATTTCTCTCTCTCTCTCTCTCTCTCTCTCTCTCTCTCTCTCTCTCTCTCACACACACACACACACACACACACACACACACACACACACACAGAGGACCAATCATTTACAACACACCAAAGGGAGAGGGATATGGAGGGAAAATTAAACCAAAAAAAAATTGAGATGATTAACCATCCTGGAATTACATTCTTCTGAAAATCCTTAACAATTAAAGAACCCACACAGGAAGGACAATATCTTCAGATTAATGGTGTTTTCTGATATTTGTTGTAAAGAAATGAATAAGCTGAAGAAGACACCTTTTGATTATGAGTTATGAACATCTGAACAATTTGAGAAGGTGATGGAGATAATGAAAGAACCTCAAAGATAACTCTTTAACCCAATCTAGAATCCATTTTCAGATTATGGAGGACATAGTAAAAATCTTGTGGCAGGGTTTCTATGTAACACAGTTCAGAACTAGTTGGTGGATGTGCCCAGGTCACATGTATAAATGCCAAAGCACATACACATATGTATGCACATGTTCTTATCTTTGTGGACACCAGCTCTGAAAAATGTATGTAGAAAAGAGAAGCAAACACGTAGGAAACCAACCTCTTTCCCTCTTTGATACTGAAGGGAATATTTATTAGCATTTACCATATACAATTTCTAATTTGAGAACATTTTATTGTTAAAATTGCAATTTTATGTTTTCACTGAAAGTTACTTTATGTCATTTTTGTTTGCTTATTTTCTTGTCTCATTACCTTATTCTTCCTACCTGTTTCTTGCAAAGTAAGTCAGTTATTTCAATGAAATGGGTGTGTTTTTACGTAGCTACTTCACAGTACTATTTTCCTTGCTACTATAGGTTTTTCATTTTTAAAAAGATTTTTAAAAACATTCATCCGAATTGGTCATGGGTTTATATCCAGGCTCTGCTGTCATTTTACATTCTGGAATGCTGAAATTTGATGGGGATTTGCTTGAGCTTTAATTCATGAATACACAGGGAAAAAAAAGTCTTCTCAGTTAGGCTAGAATGAATGGAAGCCTGATGTTCTGGTAGATCACACCCCTTGAATGCAGAAATGATATTATGAAGAAGCACAGAACCCACAGAAATTTAAATCTAACCAAATTTCTTCTTCCCCCTTTTAGAGAATTTTTGGGCTTTCCTCAATTTACTTTTAATTGAAATGCATTCTGTTTGTCATATAAAGGCTTAAGTTGGAGAAGAAGAATTGGTGAGTATATTTAAAAACTGAATAAACTGTGAAGTAATTTCCAAAGGATGCTTCCACCCCAACTTCTTTTTATATGAAATGTGAAATTCTCAGAGGATTGCATATTTTATAGATTAGTGGTTCCTGCTGATGAATATCCAAAGGCCACCGTGCAGTGCCTTCTCTTTCTTACAGCTGGAAAAATCTCCATGCAGGGTGGATACCCAGGCGCAGATCTGTTCTGACTGGATAACTAGAAGTACTGTTAGGTGGACCTGGCTGTTTAGATTAAAATGCATTACAGGCCCTGTGAACAAGCACGCATCAGTAGTAAAGGCTGTTTAAACCTTCGGGGACAGCCCTATATTTAGATTACATTAATTCATAAATATTATACTAAATACCACTTAAATTGGACTTAAATGACTTCAAAGATAATGCATTATAATATGGCTGTCCAGAGAGCACTAGTCTTTATGTCTCCCAGTAACTCAGTCTTCTCAAGCTCCTACCCTGCTAGACAAGACCAAAGTTATGAATGGATTGCTAAATTGTTCTTGTGTGATTTGATAACTCTGCATATGTGTGTGCCATGTGTGTTTTTATATGGTTCCCACTTCTGTTCTCTGTATTCAGACCCCAGGAAAGAAAACAATGAAGATGAAATAAATAAAAGACAAAAATGAGATAGAAACAGAAGGAAGAGAAAAAAGAAATCTCTTCATAGAAAAAGAAATCTCTGTAAACTGGCTTTATCTTACTCATAATGCAAACATAGGTGATCTAGGTCCTTTTTAATCAATAGTACAAATCTTTCCTCTGGTGACCAGGGGAAAAAATCTTTCCCAAAGTGTTTCTGTTGGGGTAGGAGACGGGAAAGGATGGAATGGAGAAGAGGGTATCTTTCGCATCTGAGAGTTTTCACTATCTGGGTGTTTTGCTATTTTCTGCCCATTCTGATCCCCTTCTTTTATTTTCAATTAGTGTCCCATTACCAGAATGAGACTACATCTTTAAAAACTCTCTTGCCACAATACCATCAATGTCTCCCCCCGAAGAGTAGTTCTCCTCTCCTCTGACAGAACTGTATTTTTTTTCCTTTGGACCTTTGAATACTCCTTTTACAGTATCACAACCTCCCAATTTGACTTAAGCTAATTCTCTTTTAAGGTTTCGCTCCACCCGACAGACATTCCATTAACTCTTGGGGTTACTTCTCTTACTCAGCTACAGGGAAATGGAAGGTAGTGGTTTAAGGTAACTTGATCAGGCAATGGATTTATTTATTGGCTTGTTAATTTGGTTATTTATTATCAATTAGTTAATACACACATTAGCTAGTAGCTTTTTAGGCCATCTCTCACCATATCTCTCAGTTTTATCCCAACTAGGTTCATTAGAAGTTGGAAATTCAAGAAGGAGTGAGCAAGATACACGAGCAAGCTTTCATCCCTGATTTAACAAAAGGCACCATTTTCATATTTTGCCTCATGTTGTCGATTTAAAGATGGGGGGGGGTGTGTGGAAACTAGAAGCTCAACACAATCTTCATTCTCCAAAGTCCCATCATGCTTTTTGACTTAACGGTAATTAATCACCAATGGCAAGAGAGATTTTTTTTTTTCCGGTAGCCAGAGGCTTATTTTTATCAGGATTAGCTAATAAATCAGGCAGCATCACAGAAGGAGGAGTTCAAACTCTTCTCGGACTGAATAAAACAGACCTCGGAAAGTGTATCATTTATTTAGCTCTCCCGAAGCTCCAAGCGCTGTCAGTGACATTCATAGCCGAGACTCGCTCTATAAAAAACGAGGGGAATGGGATATGCAGAAGTTTCATAGGGGAGAAAATGATGCCCGGATTTGGAGGGTAAGCTGCTGCAGTAAGGAGGGCCAAGTGAATACACCCTGGGCCACCAACTGGTTTACCTGTTATTGTCAGTAGAGATAATTTGGGGGTCAAAACATTCATAAAATGGGATTTTGTCTATCCCAAACAGCTTGGCTAAGTCTATATAAATCCATACCATAGTATTATTTCCCTTTATGATGGTGATCATCTTATTTATATGTGTACATGAGAAAAAAATGTAAAATAAAAAAGATCATCCAACATACATTGATTGTATTTACAACTTCATATCAAGAAATTTGAAGATAAATCAAGGTAAATTACAAAAGTTTGCACAGATTAGAAATGAATAAATATGTGGCCTTTTCTTGCTCCAAATCCAATAGAAAATCTGCCTCTTAGAATCTGTCCTTTTCCTCCAGTGGGTTCTAAATATTTTTGTGTGTAAACTTTGAAAGCTTCCATCACTGCACATGCTGTCCATTTTGATGGAGAAAGAGCCTTTTTTACTATGATTTTTAAAAATGGAATAATCAAAATAACACACTAGCATTGTTATGCTTCTAGGAAGCTTGATTAAAAGGAGAAAAAGCTACAAGGCTACAGTTAACCCCAGGAATCTGGAGTGGGTGGGGGAAGGAAGGAAACAAATAGTATTTAGGAGACTATCTTTCCTCACTCCATCTTGCCAATCTTTCTTCTGAACAAATATTTTCTCCAAACTGAATAAGGGTGGTAATCTTCCCCTCCTACAATCCTTACAACCCCCCTCACCCACCCAAACTGGTATATTTCCATTCTTCTCTGTTTTTGTGCCACTCAACATGCCATTAACTTTAAGATTTACTACTCAGCAGGCAAGCTGGAATACGTTAAAGCCAATAAAACTGCTCTCTGGGACTCCAACTACAAGTTTGGCTGTAGAGGTCTGCTTGATATTGGGAATGGGGGTAGGGTAAAGAAGTACAGAGAAAAGATAATGATAAAAAACAAAAACAAAAACAAAAACAATCTTGTTTAGGAAAAACTGACATCCCCACCCCCAGCACCCAATGTGCTAGAAGATCAACCCTTTCAGTAGTCAGCATGTAGCAAGGGAGCAGGCTTCTCAGCTGGACTGTGTGTGTGTGTGTGTGTGTGTGTGTGTGTTTTCCTTTGAAATCACCAGCCCTGACACAGTAGTTTTGGAACCTCTCCATAGTTATGTTTATTAAAAATTGGTTTTACATGTACATTATCTACAACTTACTCAGCCTGGTGCTACTTCCCTGCCTCAACAATCAATCTCTCTCTGAGAGCATTTAACTTGCCCACACCTCTCAGCCTCCTATTAATCCCAGCTGCACATCCTATACATTACTGTTAGGGAGCGAAGCGTTGGGCTAATTTCGTCACCCACTAGCCACCCACACACGGTCTACAACTGAGCACGTTTGGGGCTCTGCCTTAATGAGAATAAAAAGAAAAAAAAAGGATGCTGCAGACAATTCCCATTGCCCTTTCCTATAAAAAGTTACTAGATTTTATTTAATCCTCTTTCTTTCTCTTCCCTGATAGTAACAACAGCTAGAACTTACAGCTGCTTCAAAGGATAGGGGGAAAATATACTATGAAGCTTCTTGAATGATAGGCTTATCTGTGTCCATCCTTTGAAAAAAATATATTATCACCAAATATATTTTCCAAAACCCAGGTCTCCCTAGCAAGTGACTGGCATTGCTTTCTGGATCTCCCTTCCCCATCTCTGTTTCTCTGTCTCTGTCTGTCTGTCTCTGACTCAGTCTCTGACTGACACTCTCTCTCTCTCTCTCTCTCCTCTCTCTCTCTCTCTCTCTCTCTCTCTTTCTCTCTCTCTCTCTCTCTCGATGTGTTTTCCCTTCTTGATTCTTCCTTCCATGTATTGTCACTTATGCCTTCAAACATCTAACTCAACCCTTCTCTCCCCCTCCCCCCAATTCACCTCCCTTTGCCAGGTCACTCAAGCATGAAGCTTAAATGTACAGGGGAGTTTACTGTTAAAATGATATATAGAAAAAAATAACCTAAAGGATTAAAAACCCCACCCCCACCCCAAAACCCCATTTAGGCGGCTGTAATGATATTACTATGGCCCCAAAAAGATGAGGAAGAGAGAAAAAAAAAAAATCTTAGTATTTTCAGCACCACATCTGTGGACAGCACCCGATCTTGAATCCCCAGACCGCTCAACGCTGCTACTCTCTCTATTCTGCCTAACCATTTCCAATCACCATACCCTCAAGTGGCTCTGTACCCCAACCAAAATCAGACCCCCCTCTCATTTCTTTTTGCTCTCCCTCTCTTTTCCTGCCTTCCCAGGGGAATATCCTATCCCCCCCCCATTCTTCTCTTTGCCATCTGTCTAATCTTTTCCCTTCCCCCTAAAACCAACCTCTCCCCCTACCAAACATCCCCCTAACACCCCCACACCCTTCCCGTTCCTCCTCCTCTTTTTTCCTCCCCCAGGATAGCTTTTCCTCTTCTCTCTCTCTTCTCTCTCTCTCTCTCTCTCTCTCTCTCTCTCTCTCTCTCTCTCCCCCTCTTTCCATAGCAAAGTTAAGAAGGAAATCGTCCACTAACCTTTGTGCATGCCAGTGAACCTGTCCTTCAGAACCGTCAGCTCGTAGATCTTGCCAAACTCCTCGAAGAGGGGCTTGAGGTCTTTCTCGTCCAGGTTTCGGGGGATCTGCCCAATGAACAGCTTGATGGCATCATGGTCCTTCATGGGAATGGTAGACGGGTTCCCCGGGCTATGGTTTAATCCGTTCATGTGCCCGTTACTGCCCGGGCTGCCGTGACTGTTGTTACTGAGGCTCGTATTGTCAGCCTGTCCGTTTGCTAACGTAGCCATCTTTATATACATAGAGAAAATCTTCTTTCCTTTTATTCTTTCTCGCTCTCTCACTCTCTCACTCCCTCTCTCTCTCTCTCTCTCTCTCTCTCTCTCTCTCTCTCTCTCGCCCTCTCTCTAGCTTTCACACACGCACACACATACACACACACACACACACACACTCTCCCTACACCTCTTCTCTCTCTCTCTCTCTCTCTCTCTCTCTCTCTCTCTCTCTCTCTCTCTCTCTCTCTTTTCTCTCTTCTCTCTTCTTTCTCTCTCTCCTCTCTCTCTCCTCTTTCCTCCCTCTCTCTCTTTTCTCTCTTCTCTCCCTAGGTCTGATCTGATTTTTTTTTTACATTGAACAGACAGGATCTCTGTCCTTTCCGTTTAAACAGGCTGGACCAGTTCAAGTTCCCAGCCAGACTAGGGGGTGGGGGCGGCGTGTGTGTGTTGGGGGGAGGCGGGGGGAGACAGGCTTGGGAGGGGGGAGGAGAGGGGAGGGCTCAAGGGAGACTGAGACGGGTGGGGAGGGGAGGGCGTGGGGGCTGGCTTTCGTTGGCTGTTCACCCCCACCCCCCACCTCCCCCCGTCTGCCAGACCCGGAGAGACACGGTGGTACCTTCCAAGACAGCCCCAGGCTATAAATAGCGCCAGGCGCATGGCTCTTCGGGAGGCGCTGAGATTCGGGGGCCAAGTGAGCGAAGGGGAGCGAGTGCATTTTAGGAACGGGGCTGGCTGCCTTTCGTATTTGTATTTTTTGTTTGTTTGTTTGTTTTTCAGTGATGGTGGTGGTGGTGGTGGTGGTGATGGTGGTGGTGGTGGACTGCGGTAATAGGTATAGGCGCAACAAATTTTGGGGGTATAAAAACATTATTATTATTATTTAATTTGAGTGCGCGTGTGTGCATGTGTGAGTGTATGTCTGTGGCATGGGCCATCCCCGGCCGAGGTGCATTTTATTAGAGAGAGAGAGAGAGAGAGAGAGAGAGAGAGAGAGAGAGAGAGAGAGAGAGAGAGAGAGAGAGAGAGAGAGAGAGAGAGAATTGAGAAGAGGAGAGAGAGAGGAGAAAAAAGAAGGAAAAGGAAGGGAAGGGATGGTGGGGCGGGGCGGCGGCAACGGTGGAGGTAGAATGGGCGGTTTTCTCCCTTGGCCCTGACTTATTTATTTATTTCGAATATAAAAAGGCAGCTGGGTTGTAAGGGGATCAGGGGCTGATTAAACAAATCTATAGAGAAAGTGCTACATATATATAGATCGTTTATAGATAAGAGCTTTCTCTCTCTCTCTCTCTCTTTCTCTCCTCCTTGCATCCCAAAGAGCAGCCACAACCCTCCCCCCGCTTTATCTCACGCCATCGGTGTAGGTTCCAGAGGGAAAGGGAGAGGCACAGCTCCGTTGGGGGTGGTGATGTTGGTGTGTGTGTGTGTGTGTGTGTGTGTGTGTGTGTGTGTGTGTGTGTGTGTGTGTACAGGATGGGAGACAGGTTTGAGGTTTCGGGTTCCCTCCCTCTTTCATCCTCAGGTCGGATAGGGCTATATGTGTAAGTCTTCCACCCTGAGTACGATCCCCTTCTAGGGCGTTGATCTACTACAGCAGAGGGGTCAGAAGCACTCTAGGGCCGGGCTGGGCTCACTAGGCGGAGAGGAGAGGGGTGGTGGTGGGACAGACGGACGAATGGAGGCAATGGATAGATGGATGGGCTTCACTGGGCTCCTCTTGCCATTTACATCGGGAACGGGGGGAGGCGCGTCGCCCGGGGGTGGGAAAGGCGGGAGCTGGGGAAGGAGACTTTATCTGGGTCTCTTTTGCTTTCCTGGCTCGAATTGAAATTTTCTTTTTAAATCCTCTACCAAATAAATATATAAGTGAATGAATAAATTAACCTGGAAAGCAAGCCCTGCTGCTGCCGATTCCGGCGCGATGAGGCACAGAGCGACTACTGCTCTGCTGGCGAGAGTCGTCAACCCCCGCCCCCTCTCATCCCCCAGATGTGCGTTTGGCATCTAGAGGCAGAAGAGGTGGGGGCTCCGCTGGAGGGGACAGCAAAGGAGTGTGGAGAGAGGAGTTTGTGTGTGTGTGTGTGTGTGTGTGTGTGTGTGTGTGTGCGCGCGCGCGCGCGCACGCTTGTAAAGGGGGATGATAAAAATTGGGGGCGTCCATCTCTCCATGAGGGGACTATGGATCAGCCAGGGGAGGGCGTGAGTTGCCAGAGCAAGAGTCCAAGTCTTTCCTTCTCTATGGGCAGATTATATTGCTGGTCTTGGGGCAGGCGCGGATTTTAATAGAATCCCCCCTTCCCCCATCCCACAACTGTGTTTTTACCACCCTTCTCTCTATGATCCCTCTACATTTGTCACCCCACCCAACAAAATAAATAGAATTAAAAAGAAATCACCTACCCCGCAGCCCTTCAGCTGATGGAGCGGGAGCTGTCCGCCGCTGGTTTCTCGCTGCTTTCCCTCTTTTCTCTTCCCTTTGCTTCTTAGAAAAGGACTGTTGAATTTATTGTGTATTTTCAAAATTAAATAGCATCCTCTCACACATAAAATTCAGGCGAACCCTCTTTAATAAACCCACACCCGAGTTCCTAGGGGTCACCTCAGTTCCTGCCTTGCAACAGCTGAGGTTAGGAAGCTTTAAGTTAGTCTTGGAATCCCAGAATGGTCGGTTTTGCTGCCCCAATCCTGGCGGGGCAATGAGATATAAAGTAATGTAGTGAAAAATGCCGAGTTCTAATCATTCCATTTTCAAATCCTCAACGTTTGTTTACCTAGTATACAATCGGAGCTGAAAAACATAGCCCTTCACAGTCTATACACATACATATACAATTATTCACCATAGCGTATATACGATAGCATCGTACTATTGTAATACAGTATATACTAGAGATGAAAAAATAATACAACTAGAAAGGTTTTTTGTGACTGTGTGAACGCGAATGAGTGAGAGTATAATGTAGGTAGAGCAATAGGGGGTGTTTGTTCATCACCTGTGTGTGTGTATTTGTGTAGACAGTATATGTACTGTATGTGTTTGTACAGTATGTGTGTATTATTGTGTTTATATCGTGTCCAAATCTGTAGATAGAGTGTATTTGTAGAGTATATCTATGTATGTATAGAGAGATACGTATTTAGCAAATCCTTGTGTGTGCACGTATTCATACACATATCTATGCCTGCCTAGGTTCTCCAGGATAGGTCAGCAGAGGTTGACAAGTTTGCCTGGAATTTCTCCTCAAATAAGTACTAAGGCAACTTAGCTCCCCCCGGAATCTCACACCCAAATGGAATATATTTTCTGCCATAACAACAGAGTTTAGAAGCGTAATGCATTCTTCACGCCGCGTTCGCTCACTTGCTCTCTCTTGCCGCCCCCCTCCCCCTTTCCTCCGGCTCAGCGATGACAATGGAGGGAATCAGAAGAAGGTGAGGACGGTGGAAAGGGGAAGGGGGAGATCAAGTGTCTCCCCCACCCTCCATTCTCTTTCACCACCGTCCTATCCACCCTTAGCCCTGTGTGAATTATTAACAGATGTTTAATAATTCATATTATTATTAATAATAATAGCCAATACATAAATAACAGCCATGGGGGGGGGGGGAGAGATTGGTGGCGCCTTGGTATGGCCAATGGAAAAAAAAAAGGAAATTCACTCTTTCAGAAGCTCAGCAAAAATTCCGTTTATATAGAGTATCACTAGCTTCCTAACCCGTTTTTTACGGCTAACTCCCTAGCGCTTTGACCCAAACCCTGCAAAGAAATCCTTTTTTCCTAGAAGAGAAAAGCCTCGATGAGTTCACATTTCATCGTCCCCCTTTCCCCCATCATACAGGGAAGCTGCATTTTGGATGCTAGAGATTGCTGACCCTCAGTAGGGACTACAATGCTTCCCTTCCTTAGCAAACTACAAAGAGTCCTCTCTGAAGAAGGGAAAAAAGATCAAGGAGAAGCTCGGCCTCCCAGCGTGCACTGGCTGGCCCGCCCAGATAGAGGCAGCACCTGATACAAGAGCACAGGGCCACTTCAGTTCCCTTTAAAACTGAGTAACCCGGTGAAAGAGCCGCTCTGGTGAAAACATTGATCTGTTAAAAGCGCAGAACTTGATCCCTTAGCCTTATGTACTTTTCGGCAACAGCAAACTGTTGTGCCTATAATAAGGCAAGGAGATGTCCCAAATGAATGTCAATTAAAGGAATAGAACTGAAGAGAGAATCATTTTATTATTTGCCCAGTGTCCCTTTAAAGGATCCCTAGTATTCTGATGAAACTTGGACTTAGGAAAAACAACAACACTGTTCATCAAATAAAAATAAGGCATAGATGTAATAGAGTATTAGCTTGTTCTCTCATTTAAACAGAATTAAAACATTTTCTTCCAGTGAGATTTTATTTTACAATAGAGAACGAATAATGGAAAGAAGCTTCGAATTGGATGCCTGCTTCTTTTGGGAGTCCAGGTGTTTGATTATAGTGCCAATTCCGCTTTAGTCCTGTTATGATGGTCCAGCTATTTTGGGTCTTATCAGTCAGTTACAGGGTCAGTTATGTTCTTAACTTTCTCCATCTGTTTTCTAACTAAATAAGAGGACTTCAAAACACATAGAATTAAAGGATCACAAATTTTGATATACAAAAGTTTTCCGACACCAGCTAATCCAGCACATTCATAGATTTAGATATGGAAGAAATGTCAAAAGTCATCGTCTCACCCTCTCATTTTGCTAATGAGAAAACAAGATCTAGATAGGGGTTGCAAGATAACAAATGGTAGAATAGAGATTCCAAGTCAGGTTCCTAGCCTTCAAATCCAATATTATTTTAAAAGATATTATCTCATTTGATCATCACATCACCCCTTGAAGAATTTCCAAATCAGAATCTTAAAGTTGAAAGAGACCCCAGAACCTACATATCAATCATTTAATCAAATCTGGACAGAAATTCACAACATCCCCCGTAGTGAACTTTTAGTTTTGATTTTTTTATGGATAAAAATAAGAATACTTGTGGTCCCTATCTCATAAAGTTATTGTGAAGATTAAATGATATAATGAACATAAAGCCCTTTGGAAATTTTAAAGTGCTATGAACACATTAGGCAGTGAGCCAAAGTGAGTAGAAGGTCAACAGGTGATTCAAGAAAATCTGAGTTTAAGGTCTCTTTGTTAAGAATTGGCTATGAAACTCTTAAGTAAATCAGTTAACCTCTGATTATCCCTAAACAACTTTCTGCAATTTAAAGTTACTAATGCCTTACTGTGTTGATAGGGAGAATTTATTCAAGTTCCCTATCACATAAGTCCTAATTATAGTCACTGAAAAGATATAAATTATTATTATTCTTTATCTGTATATCATCCCTTCAAATTTTTGAAGACAAAAATCTTTTCTCCTGTCATTTCTTCCCCAAATTGAGCATTTTCAGTTCTTTTAAGATATCTTGAAACATCTTCTATCAGCCTGATAGACTCTGGATTATTTCAGAGTGTTATTTTTTTAAAATAAAATGTGACTTCTAGAATCCAGAATAATAATCCATACTAGGCAGGGTTGGTAGGGAAAGTAATATCATAATTTTATGTCTGAAGATACTGAGTGAGTGAGAGGAACTCATTTAAAGTAATTTACTTTAGGAAGTAGTGGAGTTAGGATTAGAACTCCGCCCACATAGCCCTGACTCAAGATCAAATCTTTTTTTTCCTGTTCCATTATTTTTTCATTTTGTCTCTACAGGTCTTTGACTGAGTCTATCTCTCCCCCACCTCCTCAAGAAAGCTGTCCCTATTTTACTGCCCCCATTTATATCTGAGGTGGCTAGGTTGTGCAGAGGATAAAAAGTTGAAGATCCGAGTTCAAATGATTCTTCAGATATATATTATTAGCCTTAAGATTCTGGGCAAATTACTTAACCTCTTTTAGCCTTAGTTTCCTTATCTGTAAAATGAGGATGATAATAAAAGTACCTATCTCACTAGATTTTCGGTAGAGTCAAATGAGATAATATATGTAAAACTCTTTGCAAACTTTTAAGAATTAAATAAACTCTAGCTCTTTTTCTTTTTTTTTAAGACAGTAATCCAATAGTATTTTATTTTTCTAAATATATGCAAAGATAGTTTTTCATAATCACTTTTGCAAGACCTTGTGTTCTAAATGTTTCTCTCTAACCCCCTTCAAGCCAGCAAACAATTGAATACAGATTAAACATATATAATTCTTCTAAACACATTTCCATGTTTGTTATTCCAGCTATTATTCTTCAAAATTTACTCAGAATTTGAGGTTTAGCTTATATTCTATAGTCCTCATGAAGCCCTTTCAATTTGCGCCAATTTTAAGGATGCCTCCTTTTTCTTACCTTCCCCATCTCAAATTGTCTGAACCAGTTTATTTTTGGTTGTAGACTGCATACTTGAATTAATCACTAATTGTTTCCTGTGCATCTTGTCTTCCCTCTGAGGACAAGGTTTTTGTCATTTTTCTTCCTTTCTTAAAGCATCTAAAAGAGGAATGGACATAGAATTAGTTTTCTCTCAGAAAAGAGTGCTTTAATTCAATAGATAATTCTTGGCTAGACCACAGTTTTGGATTTGCTGGTAGACTTCATTTGTGTATGTCATGTCGGTCCTAACATCTTCTGTACTAACCCCCTCTACAGAAGCATGGCTACTTTACCTCAAATATTTGCCCTATAGCTGTATAATCTGTAGGAAACTATCTTTTTGTAGTAAGCAGAGGAGGGAGGAAAGAAAAGGGCAGAAGTGGCTTATACTCCTGGATACTTTTCAGAGTTCTGGCCAGCCCTCCTGGGGAATTTGCCAGATTTGCTGAAGGGAATCCACGGCAGGGCTATGTATGAAGGAGGTACCCAGGAAATGTTAACTGGCTGGTTGCCTCCATTGTTAAAATTCTTTCCCTCAAACTATTTTAAAAGTATTGATTTGTGAATTTGGTGTAGACCCCTAGTAGAATAGAACCACTTTGACAATTTCCTCGCTCCCTCCATTTCCTTTTCCTTTCCTTTCCTTTCCTTTCCTTTCCTTTCCTTTCCTTTCCTTTCCTTTCCTTTCCTTTCCTTTCCTTTCCTTTCCTTTCCTTTCCTTTCCTTTCCTTTCCTTTCCCTTTCCTTTCCTTTCCTTTCCTTTCCTTTCCTTTCCTTTCCTTTCCTTTCCTTTCCTTTTCCTTCCTTTCCTTTCCTTTCCTTTCCTTTCCTTTCCTTTCCTTTCCTTTCCTTTCCTTTTCCTTTTCCTTTTCCTTTTCCTTTTCCTTTTCCTTTTCCTTTTCCTTCCTTTCCTTTCCTTTTCCTTTCCTTTTCCTTCCCTTTCCTTCCCTTTCCTTTTCCTTTTCCTTTTCCTTCCTTTCCTTCCCTTTCCTTTTCTCTTTCCCTTTTCCTTTTCCTTTCCTTTTCCTTCCCTTTCCTTTTCCCTTCCCCTTCCCCTTTCCCTTTCCTTTCCCCTTTCCCTTTCCTTTCCTTTCCATTCCGTCTGTTCTCTATCTCCTCTCTTCAATGTCTAGCACAATATAGTAGATGTTTAATATTGATTAAATATTTTTTCATTCATCTAATCAACTAAATGCCTCTGCTCAGAGCAACAAACATTTAATAAGCACCTACTTTATGCCAGGCACTGTGCTATCCTCTGGGGACATAAAACAAAGTAAAACAATCAAACAACCAAAAAGAGAACTCATCTCAAGAACCCCATAGTTGAAAGGCAAAGACAAGATGCAAACAAATACTACAAAAACATATGTAAATTAGAGATAATCTCAGAGATAGGGCACTAAGATTAAGGAGGATTTGGAAAAGCTTTTTGTAGAAGGTTGGACTTTAGCTGGGTCTTGAAGGAAGCTAGGGAAGCCAGGAGACAGAAAATAGTGGAGAGAATTCCAGGTATAGGAATATTCAGAGAAAATGCCTGGGTTAGTTTTTGGCAAATGAAATTAAAGCTGTCAGTGATCATGAAAAAATGTTCAAAATCACTAGTAATTAGAGAAATATAAATTACAATAACTGAGGCACCACCTCATGCTCCTCCGATTATTAATATGATAAAAAAGGAAAATGACAAATGCTAGAGGGAATATCAAAAAAAAAAAAAAGGGACACTAATGAAATATTGGTGGAATTTTGAACTGGTCCAAACATTCTGGACTATTTCAAAATTTGGACCTATCTCAAAAAGGCTATAAAACTGTGCATAATCCTTGACATAGCAGTACCACTATTAAGTCTATACCCCAAAGAGATAAAAAAAAAAAAAAAAAAAAAAGGGAAAGGATCCATCCATAAGTACAATAACATAACAGCTCTTTTTGTTGTGACAAAGAATTGAAAACAGAAAGAGTGTGCCCAACAAGTTATGTTATATGATTATAATGAAATACTATTGTGCTGTAATAAATAATGAAGGGATAATTTCAGAGAAACCTGGGCAGACTTATAAGAAGTGATACCAAGTGAAGTGAGTAAAACTAGGTGAACACTACACAATACCAGCAATACTATAATAATAATCAACAATGAAATACTTAGCAATTTTTGGTTAGTATAATGATCTAGAATAATTCCAATTAACTCAAGTTGAAAAATGTCTTTTGAGCAACTATAGGAAAACCATTGTCACTGAGTGACAGTATCTGGAGGGGAATAAGAAGATTAGAAAAGAAGACTTTACTTTATAGGAAGCTATGTGGTGAGGGAGAGAAGTTGTGATTTCTGATACAAAGAAGATCATAATCTAGATGGTCATATGAGCCTTAAACACAGAAAACTTTAGTGACTTACTACTTACTGCCTCTTGTATAAAATTCAAACTACTTGCTTTGGCATTTTAGAGGCTTCCACAATCTGGCTTTTGCTTACCTATACAATAATTTTATATCATTTCCCTCTGTTCCAGTCAAACTGTCCTACTGTTTTTCCCCACTTAAGTAGTACTTCAAGTCCTCTTTCCATGTCTTTATATAAAATGCCTTTACATTTATATAGCTAGCATTTATATAGTATTTTAAGCATTGAAAAACATTTTGTTATCTCATTTGATTCTCATCACAACCTGGTGGAGGTTAGGTACTCTTATTAGTGGTCTCTTGTTTCTGGAATGAACGAACTCCTTACTGTTGCTTTATAGAATACCTCAAGTGATACTTCCTAAAGTCTTGATCCTACCAGTTATTAGCACTATTTCCCTTTTGCAATTACTTTGTATATAATTTCTTGTTTAAATAGCAAGCAGCTAGGTGGCACAGTAGATAGAATGCTGAGTCTGGAGTCAGGAAGGTCTAAGTTTAAATTTTGCCTCAGATAATAGGTTTATATTCCTAGACAAAATACTTATCTTCTCTGTGCCTCAGTTTCTCTATCTGTAAAATGGGGATATTAACAGTATCTATTATTAGGGACTCAACAAACGCAGGTATTATGGTATAAAAAGTATTTTTAAAGTGCTTTGCAAGCCTTAAAATGCTATATAAGTGTTAGCTATTATTATTATGTAATTGTTGTATGCCTCAGTAAAATCTAAGATCTGTGAGGGCAGGCACTAATTCATATTTTTTCATACTATTCCTAGCCTTTGGCTTAATGCTTTCTACATGGTAGGCACTTAATAAATGTTTGCTGAGTTGAAATTATAAGGTTGAAACTTTACACATCTTTAAATTTTATATGGCCCAGTAGAACTGTTTGATTTATTCCCAGAATGTCAGGTCTTATGGCTCAGTGACTACAGAATTGAGGTTGCTGATGATTCTCTGTGGAAAAGGGCAACTGGAAGACTCCTCTTGTTGCTCCATGCTCCCAAAAGGACACACAACCCTATTACTCTAGAAAGGGAAGGAAAGAAAGAATTTTCTTTTCCTCTGTCTAGTTTCTAACCACAATCCATTGATAAGAAAAGAATTTCAAAAAAGTTCATTTAAGAACATTTCATGGTGATCCCATTCCTTATTTTGCTTCCTTCTGAACAGGTATTGACATATATGGAGAGCATTATGGCTTGAGATTATTAAAGAAAACAAAAGGGGGAGGCAGATCAGGCTTCTCATTTCCTGTTTTAAGAGACAAAAGCCAGCATTTAAACCTTGTTTTTACTAATAATTCTCAATATGGCCTAGAACTAGTCACTTAATTTTATAATTAGGTTTAAGTTATGTAAATAAAGTAGACTAAGTATTAGATTTGTAGTTAAGAAGAATTTGAATTCTCCCTCAGACACTTTCACTAATTGAATGACACTGCAAGTCACTTGATCTTTCTCAATCTCAGTTTGCTCATTCATAAAATGGGAACAGTAATAGAACCTACTTTACTGGCTTATCATTAGGTTGAATGAGATAACATGTGTAAAGCACTTTGCAGTGCTATGGAAATACTAATAAGAAATAATGAGTCAAAAAGCATTTATTGTTTCTACTATATGCTAGGCATTGTGTTTAGTGCTGGGAAAACAAAAAGGGCAACAAAACAGTCTTTGATTTCAAAGAGCTCACAATTTAAAGAGGGAAGACAAGACACAATCATTTGAAGGAAGTCAGACAAGCTGAGAGACGGAAAAGGGAAGGGAATGCAGGCATGGGGGAAGAGTTATGGAATGTGATTAAACTTGGGAAATATCTTATAAGAGGAGCACTAAGAGAACTTTTGTCTTTGGATGGCAGAGTATGTAGAAGGAAGAGGGGACTTGAAATATAAGAAAACTGGAAAAGTAAGAAGAGCCATGTTTTGAAGGGGTTTAAAAGCCAAATATGTGTTGTTTTGTCATTTTCCTGCTATGTCCAACTATTCCTTTTGATTTTCTGAGCAGTATTACTGGAGTGGTTTGTCATTTTCTTCTCCTGTTCATTTTATATATGGAGAAACTGAGGTAAAAAAATATGAAGTTATTTGAGCAGCTGCTAAATGTCTGAGGCCAGAATTGTACTGGGGAAGATGTCTGTCTTAATGTTCTACACTCTACCTATTGTTCCAAGTAGAGGAGGATCTCATCCTGCAGGGAATAGGAAACCAAGGAATTTATAAGTGGATTGGGAAGGCTGGGAAAGAGAGGTGCTGCTATCTAGGGATCCAAAAAGGTTTCATGTAGTGGATATCACTATGCTATCATGATGATAGATATCAGATGAGTTTTGAAGGGAACTAGGGATTCTAGGGGGAGGAGGAAGTAGTTTGAAGGCATGGGGCTAGATAGTTTGTGCAAAAGCCCAGGTATTGGTGTGACATAACAGGTTGGTTGGGTCAAAGGGTCCCTATGGGGAGATAGATGTAATTATAATAAAGCTGACAAGATAGCCAGCTGGTGAAAGGGTTTAAATGTCAAATAAAGGAATTCATATTTGATTCTAGAGGTACCAGGGAATCACTGGAATTTATAAAGGAGAGAAGTCAAAATGGGTACTCATGTTTGAGGAATATCACTCTAACAGTCTAGTGTAGGATAGACTGAACTAAAAAACTTAAGAAAGGGAGAGTGAATAGAATGCTTTCCCAATAATACCAGCCAAGAGGAAATAAGAGCCTAAAATAATGTGGTTGCTCTTTAAGAGGAGATATGGAGACAGGTAGGAGGGAATGGGAGATGGGAGAGATACTGTAGAGGCAGAGTTGGTAAGATGCAGCAGTTCATTGACTATTTATGTGAATTAGAACATGAGCTAGATCTGAGAATGATAGCAAGGATATGAATCTCAGTAAATAGAAGAAGAGTTCTACTCTTGATAGTTCAGAATAGTGTAAATCTATTTAGATGTAAAAAAATGAGTTCTATTTAGACAAGTTGGTTATATGAATCACTTAGTTGGAAATAGCCAGTATATGATACACAACTGTGAAGGCATTAATAGATTGATAAAGCTCTATTAGTAATCATTTATTGATTTATAATTAACAATTAGACTTCAGGAGACTAAGTAAAGGGATTATTTTAAGAGAGAAAGGAATAGAACAGAGGATGATTCAGAGGATGTGAAAGATGAAAGAGAGAAAAGAGGATCTAGAACCAATTTTAGAGCTACACTCGTGGTTGGTAGGACTTGACATACAAAGGAGCTGAGGAGTGACCAGACAGATATGAGGAGACTGAGGAGACAGTGATATCACAAAAATCAGAAAGAGGGCGTCAGCAGCTTCTAATGTTACAGAGAAGTCAAGATGGTTAAAGATTGAGGAAAAATCAAAAGATTAATTCAAAGGAAAGAAGTTCAAATGGAGGAATATTAGCCAACATTCATAAGCTTTTGGGAAAATAGTGCTGAGCAGAAGATCTCGAAGGCACCTCCCATCTCATCTTAGGTTGTGTAGGTAATCACTTACATAACCTAAGGATACAGTGAAGTAACAAAGAATTCTGTAGAAGTCTGTTCCATGAAAAATTTCCTAAAGCTTTTCATATGAGAGGATAAACTTTTCCTGGCATGGGGTAAGGAGGTACCATGGTCAGTTGTCTATCCTTAGAAGCCCAGCTCACATAATTTCCAGTCCCTCTTTTTACCTTCCTAAGAGGTGTTGCTGCAGTAAGTCCATTTAATTATGATCTTTTCCTAATTAGTTTTTAATTATGTTAATTTATTGTACACAAGCCCTAAGGTTTTCAGACACTACACTCACTTTAGAAACTGAAATAATAAAGTGTATTTATTGCACGACAGCAAACCATTGATAAACTCTTCCTCAGCATGGATATAATTGGTCTGTAAACAATAAATGTACAAACAATTCTTCTCAGACATGTTTGTTCTCCTTAAGGTCCATGAAACTCCTTAAAACGATCACCATTTCTGCCTCAGGAAGTGGACTTCTTGTCACTTGAGTTATCTTAGCAGAAGCTGGATGAAGAATTGCAAGGAATGCAGAGGACATTAATAAATTGAATAGGCACATGGTCATAGAGAACTTCTATGTTTGTTTACACTAACAATATTTTTAATCTTTATTAGTCTTCTTATTTAAGAATGCCAGAATAAAACACCTGGAGTAGGACTCTGGCCTTTATGGACCCTGATAATTGCCCTAAGGGAGGCATCAAGGGATAAGTTGGAGAGATTGGATTTATCAGAATAAAAGGATCAAGAAAAAAAAAAACTTAAAAAAATTTAAGAGGTCATTTAGTATAATTCCTTCCTTGTATTGGTGAAAGAAACTGAGGCCCAGAGAGATTAAGAGGTTTCCAGAAGTCAGATAGTTGTAGTAAAGTTGGAATTCAGAACCAGGTACCATAATTCTAGACCCAGTGCCCTTTCCAATATTCCCATTGATCTGTTAAAAGGTTCTGAGTATTTTGGCTTTCATTTCTTCCATTGTGAATGGAAATAGTTCAGCATGCAGCCTCTAAAGTTTTTTTTTTTTCTTGAATAGTATTTGCTACTTTTTGTAAGTAAAGTTTTAAAAATTCAACAAAGCCTTTCTTTTCTTTTCCTTTACTCCAAAATAAAACACTTGAGAACAAGTTCAATCTTTTGAAGACTTCTTGCCCTTTTTTCCCAGGTTCAAGACTTCCTTTTTTTTTTTTTTTTTACATTCTTTATAGTGAAGATTTTTTTATTATTATTATTATTTAGCATTCTTTGTAATAAGTCAGTCTTAGGGAGAATCAACATTTTTTTGGTTTTGTTTTAAAGTCCAATAATTGGAGAGATCTGTCATTTCCCCAAATCTCATCATTTGAAATTCACTATTTCTACTTTTGTTTCCTTTTTGTAATACCCTTCTGTAATTTTCACTAAATACATGTTTAATCAATTTAGTTGTCTTAGGAGCTGAGGACAAGAGCAAAGACTTTATGGCTTCTAATGGCTAAATTATGTAAGTTATGGGTAAAATGCAGAACCAGATTAACTTTCAAAATTTCAGTCAGTCAATCAACAAGTAAAAATCATTTAGTAAGCCTTTATTGTGCTCTATGTATTGTGTTAAATATTGGGGATACAAAGAAAATGAAAAATATTTAAAATATTACCAAGCTGTACTTATTGTTGAGAAGACTTTATTGATGGGTACAAGAAGGAGATTTTGTAACAAGGTCAAAAGAATAAGAATCTTTTATATATATTTCAACATCATTCTTTCTCTAGTCATACTAAGTTTTAGTTTCAAGAACATACAGTACATGGACAGAAGTTTAATTTCTGACAAATTTCTTGTCATTATACAGATGATCACATGTTAATATGGATGACATCTTTGGAGACAGAAAAAATCTTGGAGACCATGAAGTTTAAATACTTTCCCTTATATTTTCTGATGAGGAAACTGATGCTCAGCTTGGTTAAATGACTTGCCCAGAGTCACAGACCTACCATGTGTCTAAGGCAGGATTTGAATTGAAGTCCTCCTGGTTCCAGATCCAATATCCTCACCATTGAGCCATAATGCTACCTGTGTAGATGTTTCCTGTAACTGTTAAGTAAACTGAATCAGATACTGCATTCTTCTTCCCACCACACTAATTCTGGTTCTATATTCTGCTATGAGACAATCTACTTAGAGACTGTTTCTGTAGGACCCAGGAATGCTTACACTGTCCATGGTACGGACCTGCTGGCTATTCTAGACTTAAGAATGATTACATCATAGTTTAGCCCACTTTTATGATTATAAAACATTGCCTTTGCCCCAGCATGTTAGGCCCTCCTCCTCCTCAGGAGAACTTCCACTTGTAAGGGTATTCCTCACTTTGAAATTAATTAAACTTGTTTGATCCCTGACTCTCCTGTCTCTAGCCTGATCCATTAGGCTCTAAGCACTCACAAGTTAGAGGCTTAACAGGATTTAAAGCTAGATCCTCTGACTCCAAAGTCAGCATTCTTTCCACTAACTCATGGATAATGGAAGTTAAGTCAAAAGATGTGGACTTGGGCTAAACTGCGGAGAGCCTTGAATGCCAGGATAAGAAGTTGGAACTTTCTCTTATAGGAAATGAGGAGACAGAGTTCTGAGTGGGGAAGAGATGGAAATGGGAGTGCACATAACAGCACATAAATGACACATTGGGATGATTAACTTGGTGACACTGGGTAGGATGAATTCTGTGAAAGAGGAAGAGATAGGAGAGATGATTGGAAATAGGAAGACCATTTCAGATGTTTGTGAAATATGATAATAGAGATGATATTTAACATAGGCTATCTTTTAGAATCAAGAAGATGATGACTTGGTTATGACTTTATTATCTAAATTTCCAGGCTTCTCTGGTTTATGGCAGAGAAATCGAGGTTTCCCATTTAATTGTGTATTTTTCTTGAAAGAAGAAATCCTTGTTTTATAACAAAACATAGATATTAAAAGTTGCTCATTGTTGGTGTTGTTCAGTTACTTCCAATTTTTCATGGTCCTATTTGGGGTTTTCTTGTCAGTTTTCTAGTTCATTTTACAGGTGAGGAAACTGAGGCAAATAGGGTTAAAGTGACTTGCCCAGGGTAACATGGCTAATAACTGTTTGAGGGAGAATTTGAACTCAGGAATATGAGTCTTTCTGACTCCAGGGCCAATGCTCTATCCATTGTGCTACCTAGCTGTACTATTCTATTCTTAACTACTTTACTAGCACTGGCACTATGGTGCCACCTAGCTGCCCATATTGAAAAAAGACATTCACCCAATGAATGGTTACAAAATAGTGTCATTATTACTATTAAATTATCTTCTCATCTTTTCAATGGAATTGAGATACAAATAGCCTTTGAACAAGTCAGCATCCTGTTATTCTTTTATGGTTACTGTTCTGATGATTTTTTTCATGGGTCACACACATATATAAATCAAGCATTGATAGGGTCACTGAAAAAAAAAATTAAGGTCCCCTTCAGTAGTAGATAAGATGAAGGAGATGATATTTACCTCATCTTATTCCTAGGTCTTGTTTTAATTTCTTCTGCTTGATGTCTATACTTGGAAAGCTTTCATTCCACTTAGCTTGGAGATAATAAAAAAATTGGTATGACCCTATCTTTTACTTTCCTGTGATATGTATAATCACAGATTCATAAAATAATTAAAACAAGTAGTTCTGTAACACATGACTTGTAAAAAAAAAAATCTCTGGTATGATCTGGTTTGGATGCTAGGGGGCTTGACTCTAGGAGTGGAATTTTCTCTCTTTGGATCATTACCTTGCCTAGAATTGCTTCAGGAAAATCTCAAACTCAGGCAATATCTCTTGCTTAAGTTTTCCAAATAAAGAGAAAAGGGGTCTTCAGATCTTTTACAAGTACTCAAGGTAAAAAATACATATTGCCTACAGGACAACCTTTAGTTTATCCACACAGAATCTACCTACAATGAAAAAGACTTCTAGGAACCTATAAGCAGTTATATACTCTCTCTCTCTCTCTCTCCCCCTCTTTCTCTCTCTCTCTCTCTCCCTCTTTCTCTCTCTTCTTCCTTTCTCTCTCTTCTTTCTCTCTCTTCTCTCTCCCTCTCTCTCTCTTCTTCCTTTCTCTCTCTTCTTTCTCTTCTTTCTTTTTCTCTCTTCTTTCTCTCTCTCTCTCTCTCTCTCTCTCTCCTCTCTCTCTCTCTCTCTCTCTCTTCTTCTTTCTCTCTTCTTTCTCTCTCTTCTCTCTCTCTCTCTCTCTCTCTTCTTCCTTTCTCTCTCTTCTTTCTTTTTCTCTCTTCTTTCTCTCTTCTCTCTCTCTCTCACTCTGTCTCTCTCTTTACTCTCTCTCTCCTTTCTTTCTCTCTTCTCTCTTTCACTCTCTCTCTCTTCTCCTCTTCTCTCTCTCTCTCTCACACACACACACACACACACACACACACACACACATAACCTATCAACTTCTCTAGAAGGAGAAATGACTGCACAACTGTTATTAGGGCAAACTTTTGATATTACAGTGAGTAGATAGGAGATAAGTTTTCCTAAGACTTGTAGTACCTCTTTTTTCTGTGGTTTAGAATATCCTTTGAAGGAAGGAATACTTTGGGTGGCAGCTGACCACACAATTACCTTCCTAATAGACCTGTATTCTCTATATTACCTACCAGCTTTGCTTTTTTATTATTAAAGCTTTTCATTTTCAAAACATATGCATAGATAGATTTCAACATACATCTTTGCAAAACCTTGTGTTCCAAATTGTTCTCTCTCTCCCTTCTCCTAGATGGCAAGTAATCCAATATGTGTTAAACCTGTACAATTTTTTAATACATATTTCTACAATCACTATACTACATAAGAAAAGTTGGATTAAAAAGTAAAAAAAAATGAGGAAAAAACAAAAACCAAGCAGGCAAACAACAAAAAAGGTGAAAATACTATGTTGTGATACACATACAGTTTCCACAGTCCTTTCTCTGGATGCAGATGGCTCTCTTCATCACAAGACCATTGGAACTGGCCTGAATCATCTCATTGTCCATCAGAATTGATCATTGTATAATTTTGCTGTTGCTGTGTACAATAATCTTTTGGTTCTGCTCATTTTATTTAACATCAGTTATGTAAGTCTCTCTAGGCTTTTATGAAATCATCCTGAAATCATTCTCAAACATCATCCTGTCATTTCTTACAGAACAATAATATTCCATAACTTGTTCAGCCATTCCCCAACTGATGGATATCCACTCAGTTTCCAGTTTCTTGCCAACACACTAAGCTGCCACAAACATTTTTGCAAATGTGGGTTCCTTTCTGTTCTTTAAGATTTCTTTGGGATATAAGCCCGATAGAAACATGGCTGGGTCAAAAGGTATGCACAGTTTTATAGCCCTTTAGCCATCGTTCAAAATTGATCTTCAGAATGACTGAATCAGTTCACAACTCCTCCAACAATATGTTAGTATCCCAGATTTCCCATATCCCTTCCAACATTCGTCATTATTTTTTACTTTCATCTTTGGCTTTGCTTTTTAAGTAGAATGCTGAGTATAGGAATTAAAAAGGTGATTTTTGAAGGGAATGCCAAAAGTTCATATTATATTGGGAAATCTTTCTTTCTTCAAGGTCAAACTTTAGAACTCTTAAATTTGGAAAATTTTAAACTATGTTACCAAATGTAGCAATCCCCAAAGTGAGGGAGCCTACTTTTTTTTTTTGCTAGAACTCCAGATTTTAGTGTCATGAAACTTAGGGAATTAAAAATGTCCCTTATAGATCTGGAGACTCATAAACACTGTCCACTTTTGTCTTTCTCAGATCATGAACAAAATACATGTCTAACTCTTCTATCTACTTTTTTTGCAAATCATCATCAGCTTTTCCTGCAAATACGTATGGACATTAATTTATTTCTTTTTCTAATGCTGGTCTTTAATTTCCTTCAGGCTGGTCTTGTTTTTTTGTAAAAAAAAAAAAAAGAGAGAGAAAGAACATGATTAGATTGGTTTGACTGTTTTTCATGCTACAGGTCCTCTGACAAGAACTTCCCTTCTCAAACTTAGTTAAGTATTCATCTTAAGTTCCTCGTGTCTTATCAACAAGATGCCAGTAGGCCTTACTTTAAGGGAAGGTGCCTTTCAGTTGCTTCCCAAGGCCTTTACCTTGTAATCTTATCAAGTCAATTGGTGAACTTATCACGTTTATTAGTTTCTCCTTTTAATTAATTAGTTTCTCTACTGTAAGTAGCTATCTCCCCACAAAGTGGCTATTTGGAAAGTCTACAAGATTATTTTGATAAAGTTGATAATATTCAGAAGATCTTTAAAACTCCTCTTTGGGAATTTCCCTTACCACAAGTTTGAAAATCAAGTAAGATAATCAGTCTCATTTTGTTACATAGCTATATAAAGTAGAGCTAAAGAGCCCTGTAGGTCCAGATCTCTAATTTTATAAGTCAGGAAACTGAGGCATAGAGATGTAATATGGATTTCCTAAGGTCCCACACAAAGAGTCCATGGTAGAGCTAGGACTTTAATAATGGAAACACCAAGTGCAGTTGAAATGGAATACCCAAGGCATGTACCATTTTGTTGGTCACTTTAGTGACTTCCCAAGGTTTGGTTTTTATCTCCTTCCATCTTCCATTCTAAAGAAGGTAATGAAACACAGTAGAAAAAGTAATGAAGCCTGTAGAAATACAGGTGCACATTAAAGGTAAAGTGATTGAATAATATTTTTATTCCAATCTGGGTGAGATTGATTCAAGGAGAGTTTTTAGAGGAATGATTTTTAACCTAATACTTTAAATTCCTTTTTTTAATGCTAGTCCTTTTTTTTTAAAAAAAATTCAAGTTCATTACAACTATAGCTTCCTTTTACTCCCTAAAAGGTTTACAGAACACTTCTTAGGCATTTTTTTTTTTTTATTTGACTGTCAAATAAAAGTTAGGTGACTTCCCCAGGGACACAAGGCCAGTAATGACAGCAAGGATTTAGGCTTAGTTTTTCATGTTCCAGGGATCCCTTCTCTTGTCACTACTCTATACTGCTTTTCTATTCTGACCTACTTCCTTCTCTTAGGAGGTCACAAAATCTGTTCTTGGCTTGGTTCTGTTGAACATCTTTATCAATGATTTAAATGAAGGAATGATTAGTATTTTATATGGATTTCAGGTGATGTCAAGTTGTGATATTTTGATGGACTCATAAGTTGAGAGCAAATAATTGTTTCTCAGAAGGGTGGGGCCCCTATGTTCTCCATTTAACTTTGCTCCATTTAACAGAAATAAGTATAAAATGGTAAATGGAAGTTTAAGTAATCATTTTTACTCAAGTATGGTGGTGGGGTGGGAAGCAAAGCTACATAACAGTTTGTAAGGAAAAGATTTAGGGATTTTAGTAGATTGTAAGTCCCTAATGAGTCAATCAGGATGACATGATAGCTGCAAATTAATGCATTCCTAGGCTTTGCTGAGAGGAATAATATTTCACATGAAGGAAGTGATAGTCCTGCCATATTCTTCACTAATTAGACTGCATCTGGAGTATGACATTCACTTCCAGTCGTATCTTTAGACATTTCATATAATTTCAATGAAGTCTCGAAGTAAACTGCAGCACATCCAGGAGAAGGTGACTAGGCTGATGAGGAAACTAGAAATGATATCACACAAAGATTTATTGAAGAAATTCGGTCTATTTGGTCCAGAGAGGAGAAGATTTAAGGCAGAAAAAGGTTAGTAGTCATTCAATATCTGAAGGACTGTCACATGGAAGAAGGATTATGTTTATTGTGTTTGGCCCCAGAGGGCAAAGCCAGTAGCTATGGGTGAAAGTTTCAAGAGAAGCAGATTCTGGATTTAGATATAAAGACTTCAGGGGTCATGATGATACATGCCGGTATTCCCTCTTATTGGGGTGACAGAGGATGGTGAATCAGTTGAGCTGGAGAGTTCTGAGCTATAGTAGAACTAAAGCTGATCTCCATTGTTTAGAATAAGTACTTTTCCAACCAATCAATATTTATTAAGCACCAGACACTATACTAAACTCTGGGGTTAAAATCTCAAAGTAAAATACAACCTTTGCCCTCAAGGAGTTTACAATCTTATGTGACCAATATGACAGGTCCTGCTTGGGTATGGGGTACAGTAGGGTGAAGAAATTATACTTTGTAAGGAGGTGTGACCTGGTACAGACTCTAAATGAAGCAATTCAAAACTTCTATTCAGATCAGTATTAAGAGATATCCATGAATGACTGATGCAGTCCATTTTAGATGAAATAGGGAGATCTAATTTTTTTTTAAAAGTTGCCTGATAATTATATTTGTTTAAAAATAGAATGAACCTCCTTTAGGGGTAGAGGGTTACTTTTCACTAGAGAGTTTCACTTAGGGGCTGGGTGGCTAACTAACCTCCTGGTTATATTTTTTCTGACTTTCCAGACTTCAGTTCTAGGCCTTTGTAGTCTCAAAATGGAAAATACTCCACCCACTTGCAACATTCTCACCCTATAATATCCTTCAGCTATGCTGGTCTTCTCCCATTTTTTATTTCCTTCTGGGGTTTCCATTTTGAAGAAGTGTTCAAGCCAGTCAAACTTCATTCCCCTCTTAGCTATGCTTCTGACATTCTGGGTTTCAATGCTATGATCCTGAGTGAATGGGTACATACAGACTTTCTTGAGGGATTAGCACCTCCCCTTTCCCCACCAATCCAGCTCCTTTTTCTGTTCTGGCTTCCTAATTAGATTGTACTCCCCTTGGGGGAAGGGTTGCATATTTTTCTCCCTCTTTAAACACTGTCTTTCTTTTTGCTTCTATATAGAACAGTGCCTGGCACACAGTAGAAACTTAATAAGTGCTTGTTGCTTTGCTATGTTAAAAATGTTATCAAGGCAACTTATTTTAAAGCAGAGCTTCTTAAACTTTTATTCACTTATAGCCCCTTTTTGCCAGAGAAATTTCATGTAACCCTGGGCATAGAGGTATATAAATCAAACATTTACTGATAATAAATCATCATTTTGCAGTCCCTATATTCAATTACATGACCCTATCTGGGATTACAACCCACAGTTTAAGAAGCTTTGATAGTGTTGGATTGTAGTAGATGTTTTCTGAGGTCCTTCCAATCCTGGAACAATGTAACAAGTAGAAAATTTCTAATAGTTAGAATTTTTTGAATATGAAATGGACTGACTTTGGGAGAGCGAATGGTCTATTTCTGAATGTCTTCAAGACGAGGGAGGATGATCATTTCTCAGGAATGCTACAGGGAAGACTCATGACTTAAGCAAAATTTGGCCCACCCCAATTTTTGAGGTAATTTCCAATTTTGAGATGATAGGCTGTTTTTGTTGCTGTTCTTTGTTTCTTTTAAAGAACACACACATATAAGAACAGAAACACCTAGGCTCATGTCCACATATATCTGTGCACCATCATTTATAAAACATGTATATGTGGATGCACATGAACACATACACTCACAAAGGCAATGGTCAGTGTTGTTGTGTGTGACTCACTCCCTGGCTTTCTTCCCACATTCTGAGTCACAGATAATTGATACTAGGTTGAACCAGATTTTTGTTCTTATTTTGACCTGAGGCAAAGGCATACAGCCAACCTGAATCCAAATATGGTCCATTAGGGGTTTTTTGGGTGGGTAAGAGTGTCACCCAGAAAGCTGATTTGGAGTAGAAGAGAGACATGTTTAATGTAGCATGAAGATGGCTTGGTTCTGGACTTCTGGCCCAGACTTTTGCATAGTGCTGTTAGTAGTAGCTTACATAATGTGAAATAAGAGCTACTGGGAAGAATTCCCTTCTACTCATAAACTGTTGTCTTATTAGGGTACGCTAGTTTCGTCCTTTCTTCTTAGATAGCCTGTAATTCTTCCCATTAGAGCCATTACTAAGAAAGCAGACCCTCTCTAGAGGGTCCCTGTGAAAAGAATTGCTCATGGTTTTATAAAAAGTTTTCCTTATAATTATGCTGTGAGGCAATGTATACATATATGTATACAACCTGTTTTTTATGTAATATATATATATATATACATACATACATACATACACACACAATCTTAGTGAGAAAATGCCCTCTATCATTGAAGATTGGCAATCTACGTAGAGTATGGTCTTAGTGTATAGTGGATTATCAAGAAAAGGGACACAACAACAAAGAGATTGTTAGTATGTGTCAGAGAGAGAAATTCAGCCTAGGTTTCACCCATTCAAAGACTAACCCTTTGTCCACTCCTTAATGCTGCTTTTCAGGGCAAATATGTTGAATAAATAGGAATTCAGAAATGAAGTAACTTTCACAGACACTTTTCCAGTGAGTGTCACAAGTAGGATTCAAAAGAAGGACTGCGCTGATTCATTAGGATTAGAGTCTTTTCATTATTCTATTGGACTTGCTTAAAGGCTGGGGTGTGGGAAGTGGGTGGGGAAGGGAAAGGTCCTGGTTGGAGGAACATCCCTCTCCCCAGCCCTCTTTTATAGCATGTAAGCATAGAGAACTTTATCAGACAATCTAGTTGTTACCTTAAAAAGGCTCAAAGAGTTTGGTTCTCATAGGAAAGGGTAAAGGACAGGTAAATCTTAAAACACATGAAACCAATGAAAACCAACATAGAGAAATGCATAGAAAGCTATATGTTTGTGGCCATAAATTGCCCTATATATTAGTTTTAGTGACTTCATGTATTTAAATAGAGACAAGAAATCAGAAACTATTAGGATAGTCAGGATAAGCTTCGTAGAAAAGAACTTGCTTTGGACCCTGAGGCAGGATTTTTATTGACTGAATGAAACAAGCAGAGGCTTTAGGAGCTGGGATGGGGGAAGGTGAGTGGTATTTGTTGGGGGCACCGGTGACCAGACTGTCTGGGAATTAAGGTGTGTATATAGGGAAAAAGAGGGAGATAAAGTTAGAGAGATAGGTGATAATTTATTGAGGAGAGCCTTGAATCAGTTAATCAATAAATTAATTGGTCCATCAGTATTTATTAAATATTTAATATGTGTACCAATTGTAAAGCTTACCTCTGGCCATACAAAGAATGGCAAAAACAGTCCCAGCCCTCAAGGAGTCTGCTTTTCAGTGGAAGAAACAATGCCATGATATCATTGACCCTCTTAAAAATGGTTAAATAATAATTATTATAAACAAATTTTTCTCTTCTGAATAACTCCATCATTTTCTATCGCCTGAGTTTGTAGCAAAGATGAAATTTGTTTGATTTCTAATGTGCATTGTCTTCTTGATTCACTCTCCCAAACCTCATTCTATGTCATTCTCTGCTAGACAATTCAGGCTGACTCAGTGATTATAGATTTGTGTCTCTGTAGATGCTGGTTTTACCTTGGGGCAAATGCAAAGTGGAAACATTGAAAAGTGTAAAGACATATGACATGGGAATCAAAAGCCCTAAATTCTAGTTTTAGTAATCTCATTTATTTGTGTTGTGACTTTGGGCCATTTTACCTATTTTAGTTTTCTCCTCAGCAAAATGGAATTGCTTAGTTAGAATTAATTAATTCAAAATTCTTTTTAAATTCCAATTGTCTTTGAAACTTTATGTTCTAGGAGAAGGGGTCAGGGTGGGGGAGAAGAAACATAGTGCAGTGCAAAGACCCCCAACTTTAGTCATGGATTCAAATGCCGATTGCTGATTCATTATTAGCTGTGTGATCTTGAGCAAACATTTTACCTCTCTAATCATCAATGTTTTATAAAATGGAAGATTAGATTACCTGTACATCCTTTTCCAGTTGTGATAATTTTTGATTCACTTATTCTAGTTCTAGCTCTGCCTCTGATGAGATTGGACAAATCATTTACCTTATCTGAAACTCAACTCCCTCATCTTTAAAATGGGCCTATGCATTCCTGTTTAGCTTTTCTAATAGGACTATTGTAAGATTTTGAGAAGTTAATCAATGGGAGAGTGTTGATGGAAAGAGAAAGAGCTTTACAAGGCAACAGAGGAAGAGAATGGGGTTGCATTTGAATTGTTAAATTTAGCTCTGTCACCTGATTGATTTTGTAGAAGTAACTTCATTTCTCTTGGGTTGTTTCTTCTCTTTAAAATAGGGGTCCAGGTCACATAATTTCTAAAAATCCATTCATTTTGAAAGCCCTGCTATTCAGAATGTAAGGGGACTTTATTAGAAGTTGTTACCCTCCCCAGCCTCCTCGACAACCTAATCCCCCTCTGAGTCCCCATCCCCTGAGCTGGCTGAAGCACATAGGATTTGTCCATTTTCTCCAGTGCCTCCTCTTCCTCTTGCTTGTTTCTCCCAATCACTCTTAATAGCTGACTGGCTTTCTGCTGTAGCCTGGTATATAATAACCTGCAATTATTGTCCACTTAGGCTGTCCCGAGGGCCTCCTTTATTGCTGCCAGCCTGGACCCTGTCGCTGCCTGCCTGGTGATTTCACTGTCAGATTCATTGCTGCTGGGAACAAAATCCCTGACAAACCCAGCTAAGGGCTGACAACCTGTTAGGGAATTCTGGTGTTCCCTTCCCGCCCAGCTTGGCTTCCCCACACTCTGCTCCCTGGTCTGCCATCCAGACCTCCTGCAAATGGCTAGGTCATAGTCATCCTAGAGAAGCTTTGTCTCTCTGACATTTCTTCGAGCAAAAGAAGGTTACATCTTTGTTCAGGACCTGGGGTTCCTGGTGTGCAAGTGCCTGGTCCATCATAGGTAATTAATAATTTCTTATTGATTGATTTATTGACTGACAGATGTCAGGTATTCCTTACTTCTCTCTTAAATAATTCTGCCTCTTCTTCTCAGCAATGAGATGTTTCAGGCCAGTTCCAATGATTTTCTGATGAAGAGAGCCATCTTTACCCAGAGAGAGTCTGTGAGAAGCGAGTGTGGATCACAACATAACATTGTCACTTTTTTGTTGTTATTTGCTTGCATTTTGTTTTCTTTCTCATTTTTTCCTTTTTCATCTGATTTTTCTTCTGATATTTCTTGTGTATCACAATAATTCTGGAAATATGTATAGTAGAATTGCATATGCTTAACATATATTGAATTACCATTTAGGGGAAGGGGTAGGGGAAAAGGAGGGAAGAAATTTGGAACACAAGGTTATGAAAGGGTGAATGTTTAAAATAATCTATCCATATATTTTGAAAATAAAAAGCCTTAATAAAAATAATAATTTTGCCTCTCCACTCAGGTTTGTCTCCTCACAAAACAATGTAAAAACACATATACACACTTCTTTGGATTCATTCTTGCACCCATACATTTGCTCAAAGCTTCCTTTGCTCCTGCTCAAATACTGTTTTCCTTCTCATTCTTCAACCTAATATTGTCCAAATATTGCCCATTCTTCAGGTTTGAGACTGAAGCCTGCATCCCCTGAAGTCTATCAGATTCTCTCTCTTTTTGTCTCCTACGGCCTGAGACTCAACTACCCAGTTCTGGCCCATTATTATTCTCAGTTTTGTGTGTGTAAATCTTATCTTTCCAACTAGATTCTGAGCTCCCTGAGGACAGGGACCATATGTCTGTCTTCTCTTCCAATCCACAATATTTCTGGCACAAAGCTGGGCATTCAGTTAAGACTCATTGACTGACTGTACTTAGCTATCATCTCACACCTACTGAGCAACCTACTTATATAAGCTATTTACACTCTATCCCTTGGGGCTCCCTGAAAATCATGGGGAAAATTTGTTTGTGATAGAATTGGGATTACATAAAGGCTTTGAGACATATAATTGCAGAATCAAATAATAATATCTGACATTTATATAGTCCTTTAAAATTTGCAAAATCTTATATGTGTATATGTATATGCATTACATAATCTCATTTAAATCTTATAAGAATTAGGGGCAACTAGATGGCACATTGGATAGAGCACCAGCCCTGAAGTCAGGAGAACCTGAGTTCAATTCTAGTTTCAGACATTTATTACATGTGTGACCGTGGGCAAGACACTTAAATTCAATTGCTTCACCAAAACCCTCCCAAAACCAACAAACACTCCAAAACTGAAAGATAGGTTTCATTTTTTGATGAGGAAACAGCTATTATGGCATGCTTGGGTTCACAAGGCTACTTAGTACCAGTGGTAGACTTTAAACCCATGTCTGCTGACTTTTGGTGTGGGCTGTTAGAATGGGAGGGATCTTCTGTAGTGCAAGAATGTTCTCATTTTCCAATTTACCCAAAATGGTAAGGAGAGAATCTGACAGACTGGAAGAACAAGGGCAACACTATCTTTTCCACCCATTTACTACAATGCTTGAGATTAATTAGAAATTAATGTTTTGGGTTAAAGTCCCTGTTAAATTACAAATACTCTTGATAGAGACCTGTATGTCAAATACTTATTGCAGTGCAGGAGAAATCATTGTTTTCAGGTGAAGTTATATACGCAGAGAGGATGAAACCTCATCTGGTAAGTTTTGAAGGGGGAAATGGAAGTAAGAGAAAGGATATGGATGAGGGTTTGCTAAAGGGGGAGAGATCAGCTCAGAGGGTTACAGTTGGAAACCCTGAGTAGTGAAAGTGCTATCAGGAATGAGGATGAAATACATTCATAAAAAAGGATCTGGGGGATCATAGTGGGTCAAAACCTAGACATGGATCTGAAATGTAGTCCTACTCTCAGAATGAGTTACTGTTGAGAATCACAGTCCCTTGCCCAAAGGTGCATACTTGAATTATTTACTGAAACAGTAAAACACATTCCTAGGAGATTACACCAAATGGACTAAGATCATTGCCATCTCTCCTATGGGGGAAAAGGTTCATAAGGTGCAAAAGAAGAAAGCACCTATTTTCTATCTATCACACTCATTGCCTACTTCCAGAAATTGGGTTATGGTACAATTTGGGGGTCATCCCTCACTATTTCTAATTAGAGTGTGATCAAGGCAGGAGACAGTGAGAAGCCACAACAAAAATGTGATAAATGACCTGGAGTAGGAGAAGCTGAGATCTGGACATTTTATGATGTCAGACAAAGAGGTCTAGCCCAATAAATAGGTGGCTTTCACCCCCTTTTTAGCTCAGGAGCCAGAGGTCAGGAAATGAGACACAGGAAGCAGAAGGGGCAAAAGAAGCCCCTTGCATTTGAAAAGGAAGAAGCAAAAAAGGGAAATAAAATTTTTGCTCATTCTGTGCACATATGGTATTTTCTCAATGAAAACTCATATGAAAATTGCTTTTTATACTGGATAAAAATGATCCTGTACATAAAGACTGAATGAATGCAGTCTTTGATTAAAATAAATTGAGCAGACATTCACTGTAACATGCAATAGTCTTTGATTTACATCTGTAATCTTCATGCAAATAATAACTGGCATCTATGGAGCACTTTGTGGTTTAGAAAGCACTTTTCTTTGTAAAGCTAGGAAGTAGGTGGAACAAGTCTTATTCCCATTTTATAGATGAGGAAAGCAAGGCTCAGAGCATTAAAGTGCCTTTCCCAAGGTTACAGTACTATTGACAGAGCCAGAATTCAAACCTGTATCATCTGACAATTAATCCAAAATGTTTCCCATGTTGGAAATGTTGGATTGATGTACTTTCTTTCTTTCTTTTTTTTTAAATATCTTTTTATTTAAAAAAATGTATGCAAAGATAGTTTTTAACATTCACTCTTTCAAAACTTTTGTTCCTAATTTTTCTCTACTTTTCCCCCTCACTCAACAAATGGGGGACAACAAGTCCTTCCTTAGACAACAAATGATTCAATATATATTAAACATGTGTGTTTATTCTATACATATTTCCACAATTATCATGTTGCACAAGAAAAAAAAAAGAAAAGAAAAAAGGCAAGCAAACAACAACAAAAAAGGTTAAAATATTATGTTATGATCTACACTCAGTCCCCATAGTCATCTCTCTGGATGCAGATGGCTCTCTCCATCACAAGACCATTGGAATTAGAAAAGTTTTCTGTTTCGGTTTCCTGGAGATCTCTGGGGCAGCCTTCTTTTCAGTTCAATAATCACCACATGAGTAGCCAGGGGTTAAAGTCCAAATCCTTTATTGTCTCTTTCAAAGTCCTATCTCCTTCACTTGGGGTTTGGCTAGTTTTCTGGAGGCCTACCTCTCTCCTTGGTTCCAAGAGCTTGAGCTCTCCTCTATCTTCTCTGCCCTTGGAATCTCTCTGAATTGAATCCTGGCTGAGGCTCTACACTGAGTATAAACCAATCATCACATCACTAGGAAAATATTATTTGTTGTAGGATTAAATCAATGCTAAACTAGATTTAACCATCTTCTCTTCAATTCCACTTAGTATCTTGTTTCAAGTCCTGGCCCATAATAGGAATTAACCTAAATCACCTTGCTGTTGAAAAGAGTCATGTCCATCACAGTTGATCATCATGTAATCTTGCTGTTGCTGTGTACAATGTTCTCTTAGTTCTGTGCATTTCACTCAGCATCAGTTCATGTAAATCTCTCCAGACCTTTCTGAAATCATCCTCCTGATTTCTTACAGAACCATAATATTTCATAACATTCATATATACCTTACTTATTCAGCAATTCTCCAATTAATGGGCATCCTCTCAGTTTCTAGTTCCTTGCCACTACAAAAAGGGCTACCACAAACATTTTTGCACATATGGGTTCTTTTCCCTTTTTTGTCATTTCTTTGGGATACAGACCCAATAGAGACACTGTTGGATCAAAGGGTTTGATAGCCCTTTGGGCATAGTTCTAAATTGCTTTCCAGAATGGTTGAATCATTTCACAACTATACCAACAATGCATTAGTGCCCGGGTCTTCCCACATCCCCTCCAACATTCATCATTATCTTTTCCTGTCATCTTAGCCAATCTGAGAGGTATGTATTCTCTCCACTGTGCCAGCTAGATTGCTTGACTCGATGCGTTTTCTTTTTCTAGATGCCTAATTAAAAAAAAGGTTTGTGAATAATAGAAAAGCAGAAAATAGTAGAAAAGAAAGTAAGTCGAGATATTCGATGTGATTCAATAAACATTTATTAAGACCTACCATGTGCCAGGCACTGTGCTAAGCACTAAGGATATAAATAGCTAAAAGAAAGATAGCCCCCATCTACAAGGAGTTTCTGTTCTAAGGGGGGAAGGCAATGCACAAAAGAAAATTGAAAGTGGTAGGGAGGAGTAGTAAGTTGTACCCAGTGCAGAGTACATGATATTCCAAGCAGTCAAAAGCAAGCAGAGCTGCTGATAGAAAACTGAGAATTCCCCATAAGGTTCAGATCCTAGATCTCTATAAAGAAAAGCTTCTGGAGGAATTTAGGGTTCCATTCTATAGCCCTTCAACAAGAGACAAGAGGCAACTGATGGAGTTGAGAAGGTGTTGGATATCAAAAGCTGAGTTAATTAGAATGGTGATGAGATTTCAAGTGATCATCTTATTAACCTGGGTGAGACATGATGTTCCCTGGAGTGGAGACCAAATAGCATCACTGATGGAAAAATGGAGAGGTACCACTGAGAGGTGGAGACATGTGAGCCTTAGTTTTCTTCTCTATAAAATGAGAGCATTGACCTACGTGATTCCTAACATCTCTTCAAGGTTTGCAATTCTGAGACTGTATTCCTAGTAAAGTCACAATTGAATTTTGAAGTGGGACACAAGGCAACATGATGAGTATTATTAGAAGAAAGAACACAGGAAGCCACCCCTGGGATTGAAGCATAAATCAAATACTCACTGATGGTGTACTAACCAGTGCATCTCTGGTCTTTCTTCTTCCTCTCTAAAATAAGATAATCATACTCATATCCTATATGGGGGCACATACTTTCCCCACTAACATAAGTTTCAGTGGTTATTTTTGTTAATAAAGGATATGTTGTATATTGGATTATTTACTGTTTAGGAGAGGAAGGCAAGGGGAAAGGAGGGAGAAAAATTTAGGTTTTGCAAGGGTGAATATTGAAAACTATTTTTGCATGCATTTTGAAAATAAAAAAGTTATTATTAAAAATAAAATAAAATAATTGTAGATAATAAAAAAATAAAAAGGTATGTCGAAGAAAGGAATAGTTAGGAACTTAAGCATTCCCTCTAATAGCATGTAAAAAGCAATGAAGAGAGGCACAGTGGCTAGAGCACCAGTCCTGGAGTCAGGAGGATCTGAATTCAAATTCAGCCTCAGAATATGGCACCAGGTAGTTGTGTGATTTTAGGCAAATCATTTAACCCCCATTGCATTCAACACACTCCCACTCCCCCTCCCACCCCACAAATCCAACAACAGAAGACAGGGTCTGTCTGTTTTCATCTTTCTATCTCCAGAATCAAGCACAGTGCCTGCCATATGCTGTAGTAAGTGCTTTATATTATTCAGTCATTTTCAATTGTCTGATTCTTCATGACCTCATTTGGGGTTTTCTTGGCAAAGATACTGGAATAGTTTGCTATTTCCTTCTCCAGCTCTTTTTACAGAAGAGGAAACTGAGGCAGACATAGTTAAGTGACTTGCCCAGGGTCACACAACTAGTAAGAGTTTGAGGCCACATTTGAACTCAGGAAGATGAGTCTTACTAAGTCTAAGCCTGGCACTCTATCCACTCTGACACCTAGTTACCCTGTGGGTGCTTAGTGTTTCCTTATTTGCAAAATGAACTGGCAAAGGAAATAGCAAAGCACTTCAGTATCTTTACCAAGAAACACCCCCAAAAAAAGAAGTCATGAAGAACTGGACACAACTGAAATGAGTGAGCAACAAAAACAACAACAAAATACTTATTGAATGAATGAATGGACCTGATAACACTCAGCACTGAATTCATTTCCTTGTAGAGAAGAAAGTAAATGAATGAGACATTCATCAATCACTGGAGGTAAAGATCATAGGGGGCTTTTGTGGCTAGAGGATCTTGAATTCCCATCTTAGATTCTCTGCTTTTTCAGAAACTTTCTTTTATTGTTTTTCTTCTTCAAGGAGAGTGATCCTTGTGCTTAAAAGAGCAAAAGAAAATGACTAGTAGAGAGTTGAAACTCTAAATAAGCAGAGAAACAGTGAGAAATTACCTATTGCCCTTGTTGAGTTCATTTCACCCAGGACAATGAAACAACTACAAAATGTGATTGTTTTACCATTATCACCTTGAAAAGTCATGGAGAACAGAGGTAGTACAGCAGAACTGGAAAAAGGGCAAATGGCCCTATTTTTTTTTAAAGGAAAAGGTAGCAAATTCTTCTTCTGGATTCTTAGAAAAATTCTAGAATGTCTAGGAAAGACTACTGATAATTTAGAAAAGGAAGTGGTAATCATAAAGATTCAGAAAGATTTCATTAACAATAGCTAATGACAGACTAATCTCATTTTCTTTATTATTATTATTTGTAATAGTAGTAGTAATGGGAAGAGGAAGAATAGATTTCTACAGTAGGTCAAAGGAATCTACTGGCTATTTTGATTTTAGCAATACTTTTGATAAAGTTTCTCGTGGCATTTTTGAGGAAAATATGAAAACATTCAGCCCAGGGAATACATGTGGTGGATTTGTAGCTCTTTGAGCATCTGAACACAAATAATAATCATTAATAGGTCAGTTTCACTGGGGAGACCCCCAGGTATCTATGTTTGACCCAATGACTTGGATGAAGGCATAAGTAATGTGCTTATCCAATTTACAGATGGCACAAAGTTTAGTGTTTCCTTGTTTGCAAAATGAGCTGGCAAAGTAAATAGCAAAGCACTTCAGTATCTTTGCCAAGAAACACCTTCAAAAAAAGTCACGAAAAGTTGGACACAACTGAAATAAGTGAATGAACTTGAAAACACTCAGTGCTGAATTCATTTCCTTGCAGGGAACTAACTTTCTGGATCACATTATCAATATCTAAGGAGATTTCTAGAATAGAACATTGGACTGATTCTATTAAACTGGAATTTGATAGAGATAAATGCAAAGTCTTACTTTTGGGGTCAAAAACAAATTTTACACGGTCAAAATAAGAGGAGATTTGGTTAAAGAGCAGTTTTTCCTGAAAGAGTGAGGGCATTTTAGTAGGTAGATGAGAAAGATTTAATTGGATTCATCCAATTATCAGGTATCAACCCACATATCAACCCTGCATTTTGAATGAGAGCTAATTCTCCTCTGCTTTCTGAGACTAGAACTCCATGTGAAGTAAAGAGAGAGGGAGAGTAGAAGTCAAATTATATATCTTGTACATCTTCTTATACAAAGCAGACAATGTGAATATTTTAAGTTGTGGGTCACACAGCTAATAAGCATCTTAGGTGAGATCTGAACTTAGGAAGTTGAGTCTTCCTGACTTTAGATCTTGCACTTTAGCCAATGGACCCTTGGGCTACCAGTAGAGAAAAATGATTATATAATTACATGCATATTATTTATATTATTATTTGTATATGTTATATATTTTATTGCTTTTTATTTATGTAATGTAAATATTGCATATATATAATTATATAAGCAACATTACATTGAGAGAAAGTATCACATTTACACGCTGCCTTTTCTCATCCCCCTCAGCTTCTGGTTGTTATTCAGTGGTGATGCCAGAGACCATGCTCTTGAAGATATGCCAGAGACCACTCTTGAGGATATGCCAAGAGACCATGTCCTTGGACGCAGGAGACAAAGAGCTAAGAAGATTAGCATACACCCTAAATTCCTGGAGATTAGATAATGTGTGTCCCAAGAAATCGGTCATCTCCGCCCAAGATCTAGATAACAGTATGCTCTAGGATTTCCGCCACACCTATGGTCCGACATTCTTCTCATTGTAACCCCCCACTCAGAAATCCTATTTAATTAAACTCTCTTCATTCATTAAACAGAGACATTCACCATCTTAAATCTTGAGTTGCCTCTCTGTCTCTCCGATTCCATTCCAAAGCACGTGTTGCTTTACAGACTGGTTGTCTTACAGAGCCTTTGCTCCCCCTCGGCCCCGGCTCCACTCGATGACCCACTGTTGATGTCCTGCCGGACAGGACAACTGGCGCCCAACGTGGGGCTCGAAGTGGACCTCGGCCCGACATCGCCCCCGAGCATTCCGGGAGAGAATTCACGGTCTCTACGGAACCCCATAAGGGTAGAGGTAAGTTTTAGCGATTGTCGGTAATATGGGATCGTATTTATCTAAAGAACAAATATTCCTTAAAGATCTTAAAGGAAATCTTAAGGAAAGAGGCATAAAAGTAAAAAAGAAGGACCTTATAAAATTCTTTATATACATAGATAAGGTCCGTCCTTGGTTTATTGTAAATGGCCCTGAAATACACCCCGGGAAATGGCAGAAGGTTGGCCGAGACCTAAAACGAGAAGGGCCAAACGTTGTAAATGTTTTCCCCCTCTGGGCATTAATTAATGAAGTCATCGAAGGAGCCTCTAACAACGGCAAGGTTCGGCAATTACCCCCGGGTCCTCAGATAATTTGGGAAGACGCTGAGGGAAATACGGGCACTGTCCGCCCTTACATAGTTCCTAATCTATCTATTAACCTATGGGGAAGAGATATTCTCTCACAAATGGGTATTATTATGTGCAGCCCCAATTCTGTAGTCACAAGACAAATGCTAAGCCAGGGTTTTCTCCCTCAACAAGGATTAGGGAAAAATAACCAAGGTATCAATCAGCCTTTACAAGTACAGCCGTACCCTGGCCGTGCTGGCCTTGGTTTTCAGAACCATTTTTTATAAGGGCCACTGGTCCGCCCAGCCTGCAGGCGGACAAGATCAAAACACTCCAGTCTGGTTTGACCAGTGGCCCCTTTCCAAAGAAAATATGTTGCGCAGTCCATAGATCCTTTTCGCTTGAAATACCCCAAACCTGCCACTAGACCTTAACCCTAATTTCATTTAGGTACCCCAAAGCTAGACCCCAACATTTGGTTCCCTGACGAAATAAACACCGGAAGCTAGATAATTTGGCGATCAAACTGGACCCCGACCTTTTCGGGGCACACTCAGAACCAATCTGGGTTTTGAGCTGTTCAAGCAGTATTCTTCCGGGAAGAATCTGCGTTCTTTCTTTGGTCTCACTCTATCTCTAAAGGTAGTGGGGAGAATATCTGTGTTCCGTCTCACCCTACTTCCATTTCAGGTGAAAAGGCTTCTTTGATCTAGACACTCCCCTGCCTCTAAAGTCTTTTCCTGGAGCAGATGCTTTGCTTGAAGAAACTCCCACTGACCAAATCCTTTAGAAAGAGAAAGGCCCTTCCTTTGCATCTCAATGCATTTCTAATCTTTTTTTCCTGTCACCAGATAGTCCTGCTCTCCAGCAGGAACTGTTGAGACACGAGAGGAAGTGTCTCTTTAACACCACCCCTGACCAAAGAGTGGTCATGTGGCCGTTCTGGGGACCTTACCCTTCTCGGGGGTCCCAGGCCAGCGCTCTCTTTGCTCTGTTCTGGGGAGATAGCCGGAGAAACGTAAGAGGAGCTGTGTTTGAGCCCTTCTCCCATGCCACTGTTAAATGCAATGGAGTCTCTAATGGTCAGGCTGTAGCCACGAGGAGAAAGGTCACTAAATTGGGGTGAGTTTAGAGAATGTCTCTGCCCACGGCAGCTACTCCCTGGACAGGGGTAAGCAGTCTTCCCTTCAGGTTTTGCTCTCCCAGCAAGATTTAGGGACTTAGATGAGCTGCCCCGCCTTCAAGTTCCAGCGTGGAATCGCCAGAGGAGCCCTCGCCATTCAAGACGCACTGCGCTGGGTAAGATGGCATCTCTTCCTCCCCCACCCTCGTTCTGGCCTTTTCTTCCCCTTCTTACATGGAGTGGGGAGTGTAGAACTCGAGGCCTGGTTCGGACCTCTCCCATGTGGCTTGGCAACCTGCCGTTTAAATGCTCCTATCCTGCCCCCTCCTTGGGGTTACTGTACAGTGGGGAGATTGGGGACTCAATCTAAATCTTCTCAAATCTCCGGAAAGGTTGTCACCAACTTTTAAAATAGAAGTTTGCTAGCAATTTGGACAAGTGGGCCGCGCCCCTTCCAGACCTTTACCTGGCTCTTAAAGCCGCAGCTTCTAGCCCTCGGGACGTGTGCTCGTCCTATACATTTAAACGGGACTCAGTTTCCCTGATTTGGTCATCAAGGCTGTCTACAAAGATGGGATTTTAAACTGCTCTCGGTTTTTTTCTTAGCTTCAGGGCACTACTTAAAACTTTTTTAGCTGCTTGTGGAGAGATAACCTAGGTAAACCAGGCTAGGTCTGTTTGTCTCACACTTTCCTACCTAACCCTATAGGTGGGAACTCTTTTGCTCCTAATTTTCTTAGTCCTAAAACCTTTTGCTCTTAGCACACTTGGTTTCTATTCTTTTCTGGATTGGCGTTCTATGTCCCTGCCAACAATTAAAGGTTTGTTTCTGGGCTCCAACCCTGGCCAGGTTGCAGCTTCAAGAAAGACCTTTGGAATGATGGCTGGGAATGAAATTTTAGGTCAAGGCAAATTAAATTCTTTAAAAGATGGCTTTTTATTTCCTTTCTCCCAACTGAAGCCATTTAAGAATTCGGTGAATACCCTTAGGAAAGAAGTCTGTCTTTCCCGTCTGCTTTTCTCAAGTTCTCTAGACTTGTTCCCTGTTTTCCCTCCTCCATTTCTTTGAGACGCTGAGGGACTAAGATGGGATAGTTTACCTTCCTACTTAGATGGTGTGTTTTATAGAGGTATTGGGTAATTTGTAACTGAGTTATGCCTTAAAATTTGTCATCTCTGATGGGCAATTGTAAGTTATATGAAGTTTGGTTCAGTTACTTGTGAACTTCAAGATCTGTGTAATGTTAAATTTAAAACTATCTACTTAGATAAGAAAAATAGCTGTATAAGCTGTAAACCCTTTACTGTGATTCTTGAACTAGATTTTATCTGAAGTCCTAGATCAATGATAACTGATGTAGAAGATAAAATCCTTTGGGACTGCAGCTAATATTTACTGGGAGTTTTGAGTTCAAGTGTGATTGCATAGACCAGAAGTAGAACTGCCTTAAATAACTATTTTAATTTGTGGCCACACTATGATTGTTGCTAAGCTTTTTCCTGGGGCTAGAGTTTCTTTATCTAAAGGTTTACTTCGCCCAAGTACTTGGGGCCACTCCCACCTTGCCTTTTGAGAAAGATGACCGGCCTTTTACACTGTATGTTGATGGAAGGCAGGGCTAGGCCCCTGACTTGCGGCTCAAATGCCCGGGCTAATTTGAGCTCGCTGGGAAATCCTTGCAGTCTTGGGGGGATTTGTCGCTCATAGGACTCTGTGAGGCCCTGAGTCTTAAACTCTAGGTCTCTGGACAGGTAGGCTTGGCTAGGCCTTCTAGGGTGACTGGAGTCAATTGGCGACAATTGGCGTGTTTGGGTGTTTTTAGAATTTAGATTCCGTCCAAATTCAATGGGTGTGGCCCAGTCCCAGCCAGCCCTCGCGGAGAGAAATGAGAAAAATGATCAGAGAATACGGTAGATAGTCCCTTGGGAAACGAATTAAGTAATTGGAACAAACTGCCAAAATATAAAGGAAAAAGCAAGAAAAAGATGATAAGGTATTGCTGCTTTGTCTGGGGTGACAAAGACATTGGTGGAGGCACTATTTGGCCTAAATTTGGCTCCCTTGAAGATTGGGTGTGCCAAATACTGAATTTGTGGGTTAATAACAAAGAACCTGTTAATCCAGAGGAGGTTCTATAGGCAGGACTATGGCTTTCCGGGGCTTCTATAATGTTGAGTAAGAGTCCAAGTGTAAAGGACACGAAGGAGGAAACTTTAAAGACCCAGCAATGGGACCCATTGTTATCTCTCAGTCCTCCATACTTATCCCCACCCCCAGAAGAAGCCATGGTTTTAGGAAAGGGAAGGTAAGGACTTAATCCCATCAGCTCCTCCAGGGCCCCTCAGGGCACGGGAGGATTTAATTCGATTGACCCCACCTGGACTCCAAAAAGAGTCCTTCTCTTTAAGGAAGGAATTAGATCAAATTCAAAGAGATATCCGAAATTATCCTTTGCCGGGAACTAAAACCCCAAGTCCTAAATTATATCCTTAAGAAAGGTTCCTTCGGCCCAAGGAGGTATAGGATTTGTGAACGCTCCCCTGAGCACCACAGAAGTCAGGGCCTTTAAGAAGGAAATGAGGTCCTTGATAGAAGACCCCACTGGGCTAACAGAACAGTTTGATCAATTCATTGGAATTTGTCTCCTAGGACCTAACATGCTTCCTCCCAAACAGCTTGAAGGCGTTTGCAACCACACCATACCTGTCAACCTGACGTGGCAATATGTGGCCGCTCCTGACGGCTCTTATTTTGCCTGCTCTGCTGGCCTTACTACATTTCTGGATGCCCGATCTTTTATCAAAAAACGCGATTACTGCGTTTCTGTCTTTCTCTTCCCTCATATTAATATACACCAGGCCGATGATTTCCTTGATATCTGGGAAAGAAAAAGTACTGGCAATTTCAGGACCAGGAGGGAACCCCTTACTGCATTAACCCTGACCGTCCTCCTTGGCCTAGGAGCAGTAGGAACGGGGACGGGTATAGCCTCCCTCATACAAAATGACAAACAATATTCCCAATTGAGCGCTGCTATAGATAAGGATCTACAGGAATTACAAACAGGACTTAAACACCTTAAAGACTCAGTAGCATCCTTAGCTGAAGGCGTCCTGCAAAACAGAAGAGGCTTAGACCTTCTCTTCTTACAACAAGGAGGTCTTTGTGCAGCCCTCAAGGAGGAATGCTGCTTTTATTCAGATAAACTTGGCCTTGTTGAAAACAGTCTACAAAAAGTTAGGGACATGAATCCTGGTATAAGAACTGGTTCTCCACTTCCCCCTTGCTATCCACTTTTCTCCCTAGTATTCTCGGCCCTCTTGTGGGACTCCTTCTCCTCCTTTCTTTTGGCCCTTGGGCCTTTAATAAACTAACCACTTTCGTTAAATCTCAAGTAGATTCTGCGATCACAAAAAGACACATCTTTTATTATCAGTTACAAGACCAAGACACCTTGGAACCTGAAGAGAAGATCGAACCACTCAAATTCACTGAACAGCTCCTGAAACAGACAAGGTGTCAACGATTGAGAAAACTGTTGTTCTCATGCTTTAAAAAATCTTGAATGTCTGTGTAGTCTGTGTGATATATGTTCCATGTTCTGTGTGGTTTGTCTGTTATGTTGTTGTTTGGAAAACAACGTTGCAACTGTACATAGTAAATTGGAGCTCCATGTTTGTCTGTGTGTGTCTGTGTTAAAAATTAAAATAAGCTTGTATGAGATAAGGATTCAGCTTCTGTATTGCAGGCTTAGAAAATATCAAGAAGTTTGAAAAATCTTTTTTTTCTCTCTCTCTGTCTCTGGCTGACTGCAGCAGCCTGTGAGAAGGGAGATAAGAGAAAAAGGAATTATACTTCTTTTGGAGGGTGGGGAATCCTGGAAAAAGCCCCTAAGCTGTTTTTGCTGATTTAAAAGCTTTGTTAAGTTTTAAGAACAATGATTAAGGATAATTTGCATGTCTTTAAGGAAAAGCCTGCTAAAGTATAGAACTATAATATTCAAGCTTAGCCTGACCTAGGCAATAAATAGCTCTAGAGATAAGATGATAATCGCTGCTAGAAGAAATGTGGTAAAACTTTTAAAAACAGCTGTATTACTTTGATTCAGTTTGTTACCTTCTGAAGGTTGTTAACACAAGTTAATACTTTAAAACCAGCTCTGCTGGACATGTGTGGATCTTTGGAGGTTTATTATTCTCTATAGGGTTGAATCTTACAGGTTTTTGATGGGAAAAGGAAAGAGGAATGCAGGTGAGTTAGGAAGGACTGATTTGTAAGGATAATTAAGGTTCGATTGGTATCAGAAGGGTGAAAGACTTTTGGGAGTAGGTGAAGAGGTGGGGGAAGGAGTCACCCACCCCCACTGCCTTCTGCTACTTTACCAAAGGAGTAGCTGGGAAGGAAAGTTCTTTAAGGAGATTGTTTAAGTATGTAGTCAGAGGGAAAGAGAAAGTTGGAAATGGGTGGATTTGGGAAGAAACCTGATATTGGGAAACTGATGGGCTAAATCTTGAAAAGGATCCCCATGTAGAAAATTGAGTGGGGAACCTGAAGGAAGTTTTTTCTAGGGGGTCAGGAGTGGGGGAAGGATGGCCATATGGAATCTTCTCCGCCCCTCACCTCCCTGAGTATGTTCCTGCCGCTTTTTTTCTTATCTGATTACAGCCAGTGCAGCAAACTGTGATTTTTAAGGACATGCTTACTTTAGCTTAATTGATTGAATATTTGTTTCTTCATAAAGGTTTTCTTGGTTAAGAGATATGGTCGTAAATGTGATCCATACTTTGGTCCGAGTATTTCTAGTTTAATTGCTATGTTAAAAAAAAAAAAAAAAAAAAAACCTTCTTGAATTCTTTTATGTGGAATTGGGTCTTTTGTATAAAGTTTAAATTGATTGTATTGGGTCATTCTGAGGTTATTTAAAGGGTCTCTGAACATAATAGTTTTTTCTCTTTGTCCTTTTGAAAATGTTTGTTACAATATGCAATTTGGGATATTTTTCTATGTATTGGGTATTTTAAAAGCAAAATGATTTGTATGTATAATGCTCACTTATGTAACATCTACCTAGATATGATAATTGTTCTAAGTTGTGAACTTACTGAGACAAAATTGCTTTCTGTTATGACTTATAAGGATATGATAAATAATTGTTTAAGATTTATCCGAAATTTGATGACATCTGTTGTTGGAGTCTTTGGGCTTAGAGTTAATTCGCTAATGCTATTTGGGAGTTTTAAAGCTCCACCCTGTGACAGTTAATGGGACAATTGATTGATAAGCTGTTAAAACTCAACTGCTTATGTTATGTTATAGTTATGTTCTTGAATTTTTCCTTCTGTAACTGATCTCTCTGATCAGAGCAATGGTCAATAGAATTGTTAATGCAATTTAATTATGTCATGCCTTGCTATTTTCAGTCTGGTCATATGTAATCATTGTATCCTAAATGCTTGGGCAACTATTTCGCCTAGTCAACTGTCTGTTACTGGATATTTGTGTTTTGTTCCTTTAAGGTTTCTACAGGATAAGTGGACAATTAACAGGGGTCTGTAAGACTGCACCCATTTGCTTGGCTCTTCACATAGGAAACTGCTGGCCAATTTATTTTGGCCTCCTCGTATTTTGCAACAGTCTGGTGAACTGAGTCTATCTGAGACTGATCTAATCTTTGTGTTAGATTTGTGTTTTTGTTTTAGATTTTGGTCAAATTACAGATATTGACTTGCTTCTGGAACCTGGATCAGCTTTGATCAACTTTGATTGTCACCACGGCACATACCCACTCTGCAAGGAATGAGAACCTCCTGTCATTTCACAGCCTGAAGCAGCAGTTTTAAAAATGAGACCATGGACTTGACCCTGCATCGAGTGTACTTTGGACTGATATGAGGGACTTTGGGAATGGTTGATGACTGACTGTTAAACCTTGCCTGGATCATCTATTACTGTGTGTTTTAAGATTTGATATGGATTTGTTAAAACTATGTAATAATTGCTGTTATGTTTGAGGGCTTTGAAGGAAATGCTACTGTATTAGTCTGTTATGTATAGGGATTTTGATTTGCTCTTGGGATTTATATGAGGAATGGTCATTTGAAAAGGGGAGGTAGAGATAGAACATTGGGGAAACTGGTATATTTTTTCAATATACCTGAAAGAATGGGAACTCTTAGCTCCTATTCACTTTGCCTTAAGCACTCTTGCCCCACCTCCTCCTCATATCCATACAAGGTCTGGTCTCAGGTATTGCCCCCCCCTGCATTCTGTAAATAAGCTGTGGGTGAGCCAATGACGGGATTATTGTGGCCCCATATTTCAGGATCATCATACCCTCTGGCTGCAGGAACACCCAATGACGGGATTATTGTGGGCCCGTTTTCCAGAAGCACACCCTGGAAGTTCGATGCTGGGGTGCTGGGACGGATGCCGCCCACATAGCCTAAGACAGGGGTCCTGCCCTTTTCTGGCCTTTTAAGGTCGGATTACTTGGGTACTGAATATGGATGCCGGCCACATAGCCTAAGACAGGCCTCCCACCTATATATTAATAAAGAAAGGGGGATATGCCAGAGACCATGCTCTTGAAGATATGCCAGAGACCACTCTTGAGGATATGCCAAGAGACCATGTCCTTGGACGCAGGAGACAAAGAGCTAAGAAGATTAGCATACACCCTAAATTCCTGGAGATTAGATAATGTGTGTCCCAAGAAATCGGTCATCTCCGCCCAAGATCTAGATAACAGTATACTCTAGGATTTCCGCCACACCTATGGTCCGACATTCTTCTCATTGTAACCCCCCACTCAGAAATCCTATTTAATTAAACTCTCTTCATTCATTAAACAGAGACATTCACCATCTTAAATCTTGAGTTGCCTCTCTGTCTCTCCGATTCCATTCCAAAGCACGTGTTGCTTTACAGACTGGTTGTCTTACAGAGCCTTTGCTCCCCCTCGGCCCCGGCTCCACTCGATGACCCACTGTTGATGTCCTGCCGGACAGGACATGGTGACTATTGTTATTCAGTCTTCATGTATACCTGGTTGTCCAACAAGTGTCAATCAGTAAATAAGCATTTATTAAATGACTATTGTGCACCAGATACTGTACATCAGATTACTGTGCGTAATGAATGGACTACCATACTGGCATTCAAATCCTGCCTCAGATGTTTACTAACTATATGAACCTGGATCTTGATTTTTCTCAGCTTTTTCATCTATAAAATGGGAATAAAAAGAATTCTTACTCACAGTGTTATTGTATCAAATGAGATAACACATGTAAAGGACTGTGCAGACCTTGGTGCTGTATAACTGCCACTTATGATGATGTTGATCTTTGAGTTAAAGTCTGCCACTCTCTACCTGTAGCTCTAGGGTAACCGATTAAACAATTCTAAGCCTCAGTTTCCTCATCTATGAAATGTAGGTAATAATACCTTTACTATCTACTTTATCCAGATCCTAAAAGGATGAAATAACATGAGATGAAAACTATAAACCATTTTGCAAACCATAAAGCATTATAGAAATGTTAGCTCTCCTTACTTAAGCAGATTTCTGCCTTGTTGCATTCAAAAGAGGCACATAAGCCATTTAAGAAAAAAAAAATACTGTAAAGTATTAAGTAAACTCTATGTGGTTTAGAATATGTGCTGTAGGTAGACAGAGAAAGGCTAATATAGTCAGGGAAGGCTTTCTTGAGGAATCAAATCTTGAACTAGACCCCTAAAAGTGAGCAAGATGAATTGTATAAGCAATATAACATTGGGGAAAAATATCACATTTTTAGGCTTCATGCAGATACTGGTTGTGCAACAAGTGTCAACCAATAAACGAGCATTAATTAAATGATTACTGTGCCCCAGCATTGTACTGGGTGTAATGAGTGGACTACCATACAAAGGTAAAAGTGAGACATTACCTGTCCTTAGGGAGCTCACATTCTATCAGATGAAGGCATATAGATGTACAAATACAGAAAAACTACATAAAAATACAAGGTAATTTTTTGGGGAAGTACTGTTGTTGTTTGTCTTCCTTCACCAAAAGGACCAAAATTCTATGACATGCAAAGGATTTGGATTTAAGTGAGGGAGGGTTGGGCAAGGTCACCTATCTCACTTTCCCCTCCAGAGTCATGCGGTGTCAGTGGCAAGATATAGATCAAGATGGCTGGAGATGGCCCTGGAAGCAGCAGGAGATCTGGGTCTTTTTAAGCTAAGGTCTTCAATAGGTCTCAGTTTGACTGAGGCTGCATCTATTCAGTGACTAAGGCTAGGTAGCAATTGAATAAAAGAATCTCCCTTTTCACTTAATCCCCTCCCTTCTTCCCCACCAAACCCAACCCCACCCCAAACCGACTAATTAAATAAATCCCGGAGGGGAAGATCCTCAGGATTTCTGGCCAAAGCAGAAATGACTGCTACTTATATTCAATCTGAGTCAATCAGGACCTAAACAATGACCAAATGGGATTTCACCTAGGGCCTACTGGTGGCCAATGAGAATCAGAATGGTTTTGGTTTAAGTCCTGGTCCTTAAGTAAGAAATTTAATCTGTACTAGAAGCTGAGGGGCAGCTAGGTGATTTAGTGGATGACTTAGTGGATAGAGTGCTAACCCTGGAATCCAATTCAGCCTCAGATACTTACCAGCTGTGTGACTCTGAACAAGTCACTTAATCCTGTTTGCCTTAATTCACTGGAGAAGGAAATGGCAAGCTATTTCAATATTTTAGCCAAGAAAATCCCATGGACAGTATGGCACACGAGGTCATGAAAACTGAATAACAATAGTCACCACTGAATAACAACCAGAAGCTGAGGGGGATGAGAAAAGGCAGCGTGTAGAAGGTGGGGTTTGATGCATTTAGGAGGAAATGAGGGAAACTTGGCAATGCCATTAAGTGTCACAGTGAATAGGATTTTGGACTTGTAGTCAGGAATACCGAAATTCAAATCCCAATATAGGTACTTGCTAGCTGTATTACCCAGCGCTATTCACTTAGACTCTGAGCCCCAATTTTTCTCATGTATAAAACACTTATATTACCACCCTCATGGGACTGTTTTGAAGATCAAATAAAATCATATTTGTAAAACTATTTGCAAATATTAAAGGGCTGTACAAGTGGATGATAATGATGATGCTGATCCTAATGACTTTGCTGAGGGCAAAAGACCTGTAAAATTCTATTTCTAATGCTAATAATAACAACTAGAATGGATAGAGTGCCAGCCCTGAAGTCAAGAAGACTCATCTTCCTGAGCAAGGTACCTTACCTTGGCAGTTTACTTTCCAGGGATGTCCACATAGTTAATGAGATTGATACATGCATTGTCAGAGCTAGCTCAGTGTTTGGGAGAGTGTGGGAGGGATATTAGACTGACTACCAAATTAAAGGTCTACTGAGTTGTTGTGCTGACTTAATTGTCATATACTGTGATACCTGGACAATCTACCAACACCATGCCAGGAAACGGAATTGCTTCTATCTGAATCGGCTTAGGAACATTCTGAAGAGCTCCTGGCAGGATGAGGTACCAAACACTGAGGGCCTTTTTTTGAACTAAACTGCCAAGCATTCCAACTCCACAGCAGAGAGCACTGCTCCGTTGGGCTGACCATATTGTTTGAATGTCAAATATACACTTGTCAAAAAAAATTATTTTATAGAGAACTCATACAGGTCAAGCGCTCAGAAAGTGGTCAGAAAAAAAGGGATGCAAGGATACTCTCAAGGTTTCTTTTAAGAACTTTAGTTGCTTGTATGACATGGGAGACACTGGCACAGGACCACCCAGCATGGAGTGCTTTTATCAGAGAAGGTGCTGTGCTCTAGGAGCAAAGCAGAATTAAATTATCCCAAAGGAAACTCGAAATGCACAAAATTAGGGAAGGTACCCCAAATGTTCATATCAACCATTTGTGTCCCACCTGTGGCAGAGGATTCTGAGATCATATTGGTCTGATCAGCCACAGTCAAACACTCTGTGACTCGATTCTAACATAGTGATGTTATTTTGGTCCTCTTGGAGAACAAAGGACATCAACCAACCAGCCAATATTCTTGAGTTCAAATCCAGCCTCCTATATTAGCTGTGTGACCCTGGGCAAGTCACTGTTTGCCTCAGTTTCCTCAGCTATAAAATGAGCTACAGAAGGGAATGGCAAGCCAATCCTGTTTCTTTGCCAAGAAATCCCCAAATGTGTTCACAGAAAGTCAGAAGTGATTGAAAAGGGGAAACAATAATTTCCACTTTTCTCTTTTCATTGATACAATAATCTATGAAGTATGAATTACTATATGCATCATATGAGTAAGACTGAAGTAGAATAAAAAGAAACGAAGTACAATTTAGTTCTAACCTTGTAGGAACGTGGTATCCTCATCATGATGGTGATAAAGGGTTGCTCTCCTTTGTCCTGATTATATCACTTTTTGTTCAGTTGTGGATGTCCCATTTAAAGAATATTGAAAAGCTGGAGTGTGACCAGAAAAGAGCTAACAGCACAATAAGAAAACTCAAATGGTGCTGTAAGATAAGTAGAGGGACTCTGCATATTTAGGTTAAGGAAAAGAAGGTTCAGGAGATTAAGGGGAATGTTGAGGGAGGGGCTTGGAAATAGCAAATATGTAGAGGTGATTACTATATTCATATATTTGGGAAGTTTTCCCTGTAGAAAATATAAATGCTGAATTAAAGCCAATGAGTACAAGTTATAGAGAATTGACATTCAGTTCAGTATAGAGACAAACTTCATAACAATTAAAATCATCCTCAAATAGAATGGACTTTATAAGATCAAATCTCATTAAAAATGATAGGTGAAAGTGCATCTAGGTGGTGCAGTGGATAGAGCACCAGCCCTGAAGTCAGGAGGACCTGGTTCAAATTGGATCTCAGACACTTAACATTTCCTAGCTGTGTGACCTTGGGCAACTCACGTAACCCCAATTGTCTCACAATAACAACAAAATACATAGTCTTTCAGTGAAAGTTGGAAAATCACTTGCTGAGATTGTTATGTGAATAATTTTTGTATAAGTTCCAATTCAGTTGAATAGTCTTGGAGGTGTCTTCTAATTCTTCAATTCTGCGATTCATCACTTTGTCTGAATTTGTATATAAACAGTTAACACATTATCAAATTGATAGCATTTTTGTTCATATTCTTGAAATAAACTATTTTGAAGATATTTTAAAATAAATTGTAGTTGATAACTCCTTATCAAGTTATTTTGTAATACTTCATACTCTTTTGTCAAATTTTAATTTTCTTGAATTTTTTGGTCTGTGTTTCTTTCATAACATGACTAAGGTGGAAATGTATGTTTTATTAGTACAAGAGTATGCCCTATATCAAATTGCCTATCTTCTCAATGAGGGGAGAACAGAAGAAAGGAGGGAAACAATTTGGGACTCAGAATTAAAAAAAAAAGCAAATGTAAAAAAATACTTTTACATATAATTAGAAAAAATTAAAGTTAAAAAATAGAGTAATACTTCATCTACCAGGAATTCACAAACAGCCTTATTTATCTAGAAAACAAAGCTGAACAACAAGAAAGAATTATAAGCGCTCCCTGGATAGATATCAAAAAATCCATGCACTATATTTATGGGAGAGATCTCCCTTACCTAGGGCCTATTACTTTTAATACAAATATAATTCTAATAGCTTTGGATGTCTGGTTTCCCAACCTCTAAGAGATTATAAACAGCATCTTAGGAGCAAGTGAGAAAAAATTTAGAATTGGACATGAGAAAAATGACAAATGACAGCCTGACCAGAGGATGGAAAAAGACACATTGTCAAAAGAATACACTGGAACTCGGAAAGGAAGTCAGCTTAGGCTCATTTAGTGTAGGGGCAAACCTACACACACACAATAGCTCTGATAACATCAAAATATATGCATTAGGCACAGTACAGTGACAGATGACTCTTGGTTATCAAGGAAGAATTCAGTTCTGTTCTGTATATTGTTGAGGACATGTCAAAGAAATGGATAAATATATTTTAGAAAGATTTCCATGCAATTTTTGGGAAAAAAATGCTTAAAGGGGTGAACTTCAGTTCTGGATAAATAAATAACTCCCATTATTTGGAAAATTTGGTTATCCATGATGATGAATGCATGAGGGTTTTTTCTGCACTGCCTCAGTTTTTTATATAAACATCATACCTACATAAATAAATTTGCAAAAAAAAAAAATCTAATGAGACAGCATGACATAGTAGATAGAATCTCTCTAGAACTTAGGGAGAGATAATTTCAAGTTCCATTTCTTAAAGATCTTGGCTAGAAGACCTGGAAAAGTCAGTTAATCTCTTAGTGACTAAGGCATCCTACTAAAACTCTGTTGCAAGAAAGATTCAGATCTACAATGAGAAAAAAAAAAGATTTTCCTCACTGAGATATACCAATAAAAACATAGGTCTAATCATAAATAAAATATATAATACATATATAATCTTATTATGACTATAATTAATACTATTGCATATTGAATGGGCCATTTGCTTACCTTTCTCATAATGAATTCTTTGTATTGGCTTTTTTTGGCTGTTGAGGATGCTGTACCTATCTAACAATCAGATATTGTTAGCATAATACTGTTTTATATTTGCTGACGACTATTATCGATCTCTGATTATTTTCAGAAGGAAAACTGAGGATCAGACAGATTAAATGATTGGCCTAAAATTACAGATAGTTAAGAATGGAGTGAAGGTTATACTCAGGTCTCTTGACTCAGATGTACCTAGTGTCCTAAAAGTCTTAGTTCAGTTTTTAAGCTCTATTAGATAAAAGCTTAATAGCTTTGGATATCTGGTTTCTTAACCTCTAACAGATCATAAAAAACCACACGTTAAAGGCAAGTGAGAGAACTTTTAGAATGGGACATCAGAGAAATTACAAATGACAACTGAACAGATGGAAAAAGATAAACTGTTAAAAGAATATGCTTAATAGGAAATGTATAAAATATATAAAAATAACAAAACAGTAGTAATCTGATTAAATATTATTCCTTATGCACATATGAACACATTGCATGTACACATGCTCAGATACACAAGGCAAAATAACCTTTTGTTGGTATAAATGATAGATTGTCAGTTATTCATCCATTCAAAAACATTTATTAAAGGCTGTTATATGCCAGACACTGTGGCTAGGTTCTAGGGATAAAATGTAAAAAAAAAAAAAAAAAAAAAGCAAAAGACAATTCTTTCTCTTGATGACCTCAGAATATAATGGGGCAGGCAGACAGCATGCAAACAACTATATACAAATAAATTATATATGAAGATAAATTGAAAATAATTAACAGAGGGAAGGCTCTAGAATTAAAGGGATTAAGGAAAGTTCCTATAGTTGATGGATTTTAGGTGGGACTTGAAGGAAGCTAAGGAAGCTGTCATAGTTGTTGCTTAGCCTAGGGAGTCATATTGAGATTTAAGTAACACACACTTCCATCACCCACTGGGAGGAGCAGTTAAATGAATGAAAAGGGAAAATTCTTCACAAGTTAAGTGAATTATTGAATGCATGACTTGGACTTTGGAGAAAATCTCAAGTTCAAATCTTCACTGATACTAGCTGTGGAACTGTAAGCAGGGCAGCTAATTGCCCCCAAATTCAGTTTTTTCATCTTCAAGTGATACAATCATGTCTACCTCACCAGATTGTTGAAAGGTTCAAAAGACATAGCTTATATAAAATGCTCTGCAAATTTTAAAGTGCTATAAATGTTGGATCTTATTATTATGCAGTTCATTTATTTTGATCCATTCCTTACATTCTCAAATTCAAAGTTATTCCTAGAAATATTGATAGAGGCTTTTTTGAAAGATACAAAAATTAGTAAAACAGAATCCTTGCCTTCAAGAAAAAGGTAGAAAAGGGTTAAGAAAACATGAAAAACTCTAAAGGTAGAAGGAGTAAAATTTTAAGAGCTAAAAGGAAGGAAGGGTTCAAATCTGGCTGGAGGAATTTAGAGATTTTATAGAAGTAGCAGATTAACTGGGTCTTAAGAGATGAGTAGGATTTTCATGGGTCAAGGTTTTTTATACCCTCAACCGAGACTCAGCAAAGGAGCAGCCATTGGTATCCCCTTTCAGTTGCCTTCCCACTTATATCACAACCCAGAGGATTGGCATCTAAAACCTCCTTCAAGGTCTATCTAAATAGAATTGGCAGATGCCCCACTTGAAGTGATATGAGAGTGTACAAAGAACCCTTCCCTCTCAGTTAAAACATTTTTTCCTCATTCTGTTGCAAGCATCAAGTCTAAATGACTCCAAATATCAAAATATAGAACTTCTCCCTTGCCACTTTTCATTGGACCATAGAATTTTGAATTTGAAAAGACCTTAGACATCATGAACCCTTGCCTATATATGAAACTCTTTTGTATCATCATTGACATATCCTGTTGGAAAGTAATGTGATAGACTGGAAAAAAAAAACAATTGGTACTTATGGAAGCAGAAGACCTGAGTGTATATCCTGGACCTACAATTGTGTGACCATGTGAAACTTTCACATTTCTGGACCTTAGTTAATTCATCTGTAAAGTGAAGGAATCAGATTTATTGATCGCAGAGATCCTGCTGATTCTAAGTACTAAGAAAGCTCCCCTTCTTGAATACTTCTAGTAATGAGAGTTCATTACTTTTTGGGACATCTCTCTTTTACTGTCAGTTTTAGTTAGGAAGTTCTTCATTTTTCTAAATCAAAATTGAGATACATGTAAGTTCCCTCATACAAATTATAGTTCTGTTTAGAAAAATCTCAAGTCATTTCATTTTCACATGTTGAATACTCTTCTTTCAAGGGCCAGATTATAGGCTATTTATTCATGAAATTTTCCTGGATCCACTTATATAAACTAATTTTTCTTTTTTCTAATTTCTTTAGAGAATTTTGTCTCCTTGTTGCCTATAATACTCTTTTGATGATAGATCAAAATAGTATGTGTATAGAATGTCTTTATAGACCCATAATCTAGGGCCTCCATTACTCTCTGGGCTGATTTTTGCTCTATTACAATCTCAGACTGGCAGATCTGGATTACCAGAGGACCTCCACCTTATAATTACACTCAAATGATATCAGGGTTTTAGGGGTACCCTTGTTGAAGGAATGTCCCTTGGAAACATCCCTTCTCCATCCACCATTTTAGTTTGAGTCCTCTTAAACGCGTTTTCATTTATACAAATCCAGTGACTTATACTAATGACATTTTATATTTTTAACATAACTATTAACAATAAAGTAAAACAAATGACAATGTCACAGATGCTCATATACTAAAGCAAACAAAAGAATAATTAACACTTCATAATCCATATATAAACATGGATCTTACCCTCTCATCAATGATCTTAATTTCTGGGTGTGGGAGAGCAGGTAGTCATAGAAAACTGTCAAAGAGAACATGAATGAGAAAAAATCTATATGACAGGGGCATCACAACTCTGTAACTATTAGCTCCAGCATATTTTTTTTTTGTCTTGGGAGCTGTCCATAAAAGTTCCTTGATGAATATAGCTTCTCTCTTGAACAGATGTTTCTGCTGCTAAGCTGAATTGGTCTACACTGTGCTTGACTAACATCTCACTGAGTCCCATGTCTCAGCCAAACTAATTGATCCTCTGGGTGATTTCTTTGCATCCCTGCTCCCAATCTGTTTCTTTGCTCAGCTGGACTTACTCCTCTTAGCAATAAGTGACAGTACAGAGTCAAACTCTTTAATTCAGTTTTAAAATCTATCTTTTCATTTCTCTCTTATATTTTTAGATCTGGAGATTTAGATCTGGAGATTCTCTCTGCAAGTGACTCCACCTTAGCTTATGGTTAGTAACCAACTTCTCACCTTCTATCTATGATCAATTAAAATTACATTTGTCCCTTAATGATACAACCATTCTGTTATCCACACTTTACCAGCTTTTGATCTCAGTTATTCAGTTCTTTATATACAAATCACTAAAGAATATTGTATTCTCTTTTTGCTTCATTATTCAACAGCTTGTCATATTCAAAATAAACAAGTGCTCTGTCAGAGTTCTGAATCAGAGTCACTCATTTTCTTAGAATTCTGTGTAGTGAGTGAACTTTTGTAACCTTTTTGTCAAAGGTTTTCATCACATGAATAACCGAGTTTTACTTTGGGGAGTTTCTCACCTCTGGTTTTTAACCTGCCCCAGACTATCTGAAAAAATAACCTCTTGACAACTTCCAATGTATTGATACCAGCTTTCCTTGCAAATAGTACACAAAATTATTGAAGGTAAGTTTTTTTCCCTTTTTCTTTCCTTTAAAAAAAAAACTCAAGTGGAACTCATAAAGGAGCTCTTTTTGGGGGAATCAAAAATCCAGTACTTGATATTGAAAATTTTCTTTCTAAAGATCTGTATTAGAATCTCATTCACTTAGAACCATGATTAGGCTATCAATCAAGAGCAAGTCAGATGATGATGGTTTCAGATCTTCTCATGTTTTCCTGTAATTCTGAATAGCACCCAGCAGGGGACATCAGAATCATCTTCTTTTCATAGGAGTCCTCAGTCTTTCTGGATTTATGGGAAATACAGTTCTCCTTTTAATATTGCTCTTCAAACAAGAGAAGAGCAAAGCTCTTACTTACTGATATTTCACTGTTTACTATTCTTTCAGACTTTGAGAAGTAGTAGTTCACTGATTTTTCATTTCTAAGAATACTGTAGACATTTCTTGCTTTAGATGGGATCATTCTAAGTCCAATTCTTCTTTTTCCTTAAGATCCTCAAGAGCCATAGTTGAATAAGCACTCTTTGCTTCTTAAAACAAAATACCACATTTAATTTAAGTTGTTTTAATTAATAATCATTAATTTTCTTTCTGTCCCACCTCATTCATAAATCTGCCCACTAAAAAAATAAAAACCAAAGTCTTGTTACAAACATCCAGAGTTAAAGCACATTCCATTCCCTTATTGGCCTTATCCAATATATATATCTTGAATTCATGATTCCTATTAGGAGGTATGCAGTATAATTTTGGTGTAAATAAATTTGGTGTAAACCAAAATAAATTTTGGTGGTCAGTCATTGAATTAATCAGAGTTTTTAAGTTTTTCAAAATTATTTGCTTTTACAATGTTTTTATAATGGTTAAAATTATTCTCCTTGTTTTGCTCACTTTAATCAATTCAGATAAGTCTTCTTATGTTTTTCTGAAATTACATTTTCCTTTATTTCTTAAAAGTGTTCTATTACATTAATTTATTATGATATGTTCTGCCATTCCTCTATGGACATCACCATTTTACTATAAGATTTTTTATTACTATAAAAGGAGATACTATAATATATATCCTTAAATATACATATGGATCGTTATCTCTTTATTAATGTAAAAAGGAAATGCCTTAACATGTATATATCCTTAGATATACATATATTTATACATGTGGATCTCAAATCTTTGTTCTTTTTGGGGAACAGGTTTTTGGAGTCATGATCCTGTATTTTTTTCCAAATAAGATTCCAAGTTCTACCAATAATGCATTAAAGTGCCTATTTTCCATACCTTTATTATTCATTTTTCTTTTTTGGACATTTATCAATATGATAAATGTAATTTGCAATCCCACTTTCTTTTATTTGCAGTTCCCAAATTATTAGTAATTTGGAACATTCAAAAATATTGTTGTGGTTAGATTGTATTTCTTCCTTTGAAAACAGTGCACTGTTCATATCTTTGGCTATTTATGAATTTTATGCCTAATATTTCCTTGACTCTACCCTCTGTTTATTTTCTTCTTTCCCCATTCCATCCTGTTTCCCTATTAAGATGAATGTATTTCCATTTCAAACTCTTTCCCCTTCTTTTTCCTTTGTTTTAATATAATCAAAACCAGACTCAAGTACTTTGTCTAATTTAATTCCCTCTATGACCCCTGGTGATATTAAGGTTCTGAGGAGATACTTGTATCATTTTCCCTATTGGAATGGAAATACTTTATCTTTTTATCCTCTATTCCAATTGTTCATTCACATTTACCTTTTTTATATTTCTCTTGACTCCTACGATTTTATTTCAAAGTTTCTCTTAGCTCTGATATTTTCATCAGGAATATGTGTGTGAGACCCCACTGTTTCATTAAAAGCCCATTTCCCCCTTATAGAATCTCATAGTTTTACAGGATAAGTTATTCCTGTTTCTTGGTATATATTTTTGCTTTTTGGAGTGCTATATTACATACTTTCTGCTCCTAAATAGTGGTAGGTATGAAATCTTTTGTGATATTAACTGTGATTTTTTGAAACTTGAGCTCTTTATAGCTGTTTGCAATATTTATTTTTTCCTTTGACTTAGAAAGCTGCATTTTAATTATAATGTTTTTGAAAGTTTTTATTTTGGGCTTTTCAGGAAGTAGTCATGAACTTTTTCTACTTTTACTTTTTCCTCTAATTCTAATAGTTTTGGGAAGTTTTTGTTTTAAATGTTTTGAAATGCCATGTATGATCCTGGAATCAGAAGGATTTGATCTCAAACACTTTCTAACTGTGTGATCCAGAGTAAGCTGCTTAATCCTAATTGACTCCAGAAAATGGGAAAAAAAGAAATAGAAAAATATAATAAAAGAAATAAAGCACAGTTTCTATTTTTTTTTTTTTTTTGCTGAGGCATTTGGGGTCACTTTTTGTGACTTTTTGTACTAACATCTCAGTACAAACACTACCACTAACCAAAACCCATCAATTCAAGACATTATTCACTTTTCATAGCATGTGAACTCTAATACTATATACCAATTAAATCTGAAACCTAAATTATTATTATTATTATTATTATTATTATTTTTAATAACTTTTTATTGATAGAACCCATGCCAGGGTAATTTTTTACAGCATTATCCCTTGCATTCACTTCTGTTCCGATTTTTCCCTTCCCTCCCTCCACCCCCTCCCCCAGATGGCAAGCAGTCCTTTACATGTTGAATAGGTGAAACTTAAATTAAAAAAAAAATCTTATTCTTACCTTCTATTGTTGTCAGATGGCAGTGTGAGGACATTTATATTGTATTTGGCTGTCCTCTGTAAACCAAAGGAGACTTGATTGGTAGAACGTTAGTCATTGCTGCTGAAAGATATTAAAACTGGTGAGTGTCATCTGAGATTTTGTCCCTCATGTTTGGTAGATGGCATTGAATTGTGAAGAATGCACCAACTTGAAATAATGCATCAGGGATGTCTGCTTCATACATCATTTAAAAGCCTTAAGGGTCTCATAGTATGAGAGCAAAGCAGTGAAGTGCTTATTAGGAAACCAGCCACTTCACAAACTTGCATTATTGAGCTTCATTTTTTTCTTTATTGCATGTAAACAAAAATGTGTAAATGGTTACCAAACCAAAAGTAAAAATGCAGTTACAATGCCTGAAGCCTCAGAAGTAAAATGTGTGAATGTTGAGTATTGTCTTTAATATAAATTCTTTTAGAAGACCACTTGCTATATTTCTTTTAGAAATCTAGTTGAACCTAGAAGTCAAGTTGTATTTTTCTTTGAGGCTTTTCTTGTAAGTGATTTGAAATTGTTCTCTTCTGGGTTTATGTCTTGGACATTCCTGCTTTCATAATAGCTCTCAATCATAAAAGTCTTTTTTGTTCATTTATTCTTCTAGCCTTACTCCTTGAATTAGGACTTTGTATTAGAGCCAGATTCTGCATAATTCTGGAGAGAATGTTGCTACATAGTATGGTTCTCATCTGTATTATTTGGGATTCTGACACTGCATTCTCAGTATATGTCTGAGTGATGCAAATAGTGATGCTATTTTTTGAAGCTAACTGGAAACCTCTGAAGGTTCAGAGCAACAGAGCTCTATGCCTACCTCTATTACACAGTCCTTTCCCTTTCCCCTTTTCTTATTCTTAAACACAGTGCAAGCTTGGTTCTGGATCTGAGCGAATGATGTTGGCCCTCTCTCAAAGCAACAGTCATGGTCCAGCTCTCATCCTCATCCAAGGGATGCCAACAAAAATTGAAACAAGCAAACAAAAATAATACTTATTGAATTGGATTAAATTAGAGTTATATCTAAATCTTCTTCCACATGACAGTGCAGAAATGTCTAAAGACTCATTATGATATTCTGCCCTGACCTTTCCTTTTCAGGTTTACTCTTAAGGTGAACTATTCCTTATTTCTTCAAGCTTCTTTCAGATCTTTTTAATATTTGAATATTGATTCTGGACACATTACAATTCCTCTTATGAGATGACATCCAGGTATAATCTGACTAGGTCACAGTATAATAGAATGAAAGATCACCTCTCTTGTGGTGAAGACTATACTTTTAATAATGTAATATCATCAACATTAGTCTTAGCCCGTCAACAAATATTTATTAAGCACTTACTATGTTCTAAGAACTTTGCTAAGCTCTGGGAATTAAAAAAAAGACAAAAAAATACTGTCTTTTCCTTAAAGAAGCCTTGAATAGAGGATAAATTTTGTAAATAAATAGTTATTTACAAAATTCATACAAAGTTGATAGCAGGTGAACTTAGGGGCAACTGAGTGGAGGGGTATATAAAGCACCAGACCAGGAGTAGATCCAAATTCAAATTTGACTTCAGATACTCACTAGCTGGGTGATCCTGGGCAAATCATTTAGCCCTTTTTTGTTTCAGTTTCTCATCTGTAAAATGGGGACACACTGAATAAGTATAGGACAAACCACTCCAGTCTCTTTGTTAAGATGAACTTTGTCACAAAGAATCAATGTGATTGGATGACTGAAGAACAAATTTTTTGGGGAAGACTTTAGTGGCAGGGATCAGAGGAACTGGAGATGTCATCTCCTAAAGGGGTTATTGAATTGAGCTGAATCTTGAAGGAAACCAGATATTCTAAGAATTAGGGATTAAGCCAGAGAGTTTTCCAGGAATGAGGATAGCCAATGTAAAGGTATAGGGATGAGGAATGAACTGTTGTGTATGGAACATACACATTATAGCTGGGAGAAATAAAATTTTAAAAGACTGAAAGAAGTAGGAAGGACTAAATTGTGAAGATAGGTGAATGCCAACAAAGGACAATAAATTTGATCTTGAAGGTAATGGAGAAGCAAAGGGATTTAATGAGGAGGGGTGCTTTAGGAAAATCACTTTGGTAATTGAATAGAATATGGAAAGGAGAAGTGAAAGACTTGAAGCAAGGTGACCAATCAAAAGGCTATTGCAATTGTTTAGGCAACAAGAAGATTTTCAAAATAATTTGAGACTAATAGAATGATCAATTTAAAATATTCATTGTCTAATCACATTTGTCTCTGAAAGAAATAAACCTAGATGTTGGTTTCAGGCTAATCGTTATTCCAGTATAAGAGCAGAAAAAAGATCAAGATCTGGTCAAAGGATTCATTAGGATGGGCGGCTTCAAATGTCTGCTTATCCGCTAGAGCTCTATCTGAACATAGGGAGAATACCTGATTTGTTTCAGTAACCATTTTATTATTAAAAAAATAAAGAGTAGAGGAAATGGCAAATAGGAACTATTTTCCCTGTTGATGTGTCTTTCAAATCTACCAATGAACCCTAAAAACCCCTAGACTTTGCCATATACCCTGCTCCCAGACTGTCCTCCATGCTTTGTTTCTCTTAGTTAGAATATGAAATCCCTGAGAGCAGGAACTGTATCATCCTTTCTAATATTTTAGCATAAAAGTTGGGATAAAGTAAGAACTTAATACTTTTCCATCCATCCATCCATTCATTCAATATGAAGTCATCTTAGATTTCTTATTAGATGAAGCAATATCTAGGCATAGGGGTAGAATAAAAAAGCCAAGTGAAAAAGGAGAGGTAGGATACTTAGACTTTTTTCGATTGAAAAATTGTCCCAAGAGGGATAAGGTTCTTTCAAGAATGAAATGTTGTTTACCACAAATACATGTGAATCTAGTGAGAAAGAAAATAAGAGTTGTATGAAGAGAATTATATGAAAGTATAGAGAACTTACTGAGCAACTTAGGTTTTACTTTATATTTTTAGTGTTGAATTAATGCTTTTTGTTTCTATATTATAGTAACTTCCTAATAGATGCTTCTTTGCCTTTCAGAAAATCCTTCTTATAAAAAAGGAACACAATCAAGAAAAAATACTTATTACAGTCACCTCATAGGACAGTATACAGTGTTCTGCATCTGTAGTTCAGCACTTTTCTATTGAGAGAGAGATGTTTTACCATTGCTCTCAACCAGAGCTAGGGTAGTCATTGTACTCAATTTGACTTGTGATGCCTGTTCTATTTCTGCTTTCTACCCTCTACATCAATTAATATAATTCTTTCCATTTTGTTCTGAACTCCTCTTAGTCATTATCTTCAGCTTTTATTGAGCTGATATTTGATGTAATTGATATTATCGATTAATTATGATAATAATTGATATTATCCCAATACATTTATTAACACAATTTAATGTGTTATGTTCAATCATCATTCACTTTATTTCTAGTGGTTTTAAATTAAAAAAAATTTTTGCTACTTCAAAAAGTGCTCCTATGAATATTTTGGTTTTATTTGGAATCTTCCTGATATTGATATCTTTGGGATATATGCCAAATAAACTTAGGTTTTTAAAAAGACATTTACAGAAGGGAGTTTCTAAATTTTAAGTATGAATGCAAGGAAGATATATTGCCCTCTAAGAATAGGGTTAAGAATTATGACTCTAAATGAACTGAATATTTAAAACAATCAAAGAGGGGGGAAACAGTATATATTTAAAACTATATTGAGATCAACAGGAAGCTAAAACAAAAGTTAACAGTTTTGCTTGTAGTAAATGAGACGATAGTAGAATAAAGGTAGAATTATTCAACATATATTTTGCTTGCTTTCTCTACCAAACAAAGCAAATTTTGGACTGGGAAATATGAAATAAATATGGATAATAGGAAAACCCAAGACCAATGAGGATAATAGAAAAGACTAACATGTATACAGTGACTTAGGTTTTACAAAGCTCTTTCCAAAGGTACTATTGTTATTATTATTATCATTTTATATTTGAAGAAATTGAAGCAGAGAGCCATTAAATGACTTGGCAAGAAACAAATCTCTATTAAGTATCTGAGGTAGGATGTGAACTGAGAAGATCTCAGTATTCAATCCACTATATCATCCAATTAAGACTAAGAAAAGATGCCCTCAAAAAGTTCAAATAATTAGACCCAGAGAAAGTATACTAGATTATAGAAAAATCTAGAGGCTATGAGTATTGAGTTGCTATTGATGATCTGTGAAAACAGGTGGAAAATGGGATGAACTTTTAGGTAGAACTAAAGATAGGGAAATATGTTGATTTTCAGGAAAGAATATATAGATCTTTCAAATGACTTACTTATGACCTTTCATAGATATATAGTTTCACTGAAATTCTCTAGCAACTCAAAGCTATGCTATTAAAAATTAATAGGAACTTGAAAGTCTTTATAATCATTAGCATTTCTATAGCATTTTAAGGTCTGGAAAGCATTTTAAGTTTATTATCTCATTTGATTGTCACAACAATCCTATGAAGTAGGTCCTTTTATTGTTCCCATTTTATAGATGAAGAAGCCAAGATTGAGAGAGGCCAAGTTATTTGCCAAGATTCACATTACTATTTGAGAAAGGACATGAAGTGAAGTCTTCCCGACTGTAAGTCCAGTGACCTATCCTCTACATGTTCTATGCCCTCTAACTGCCTAAGAGCAACCAATCACACATCCACAGAAAAATAAAGTCAGAAATAGAGGATTGTATATGGAAAAGGATCTTTTATGAAAAGAGTATGTCTATATACACACATACAAAACATATACACATGTATAGGTATAGAAGTATAGAATTTATACAATTCATATGTATATACAAATGCATCCATGCATGTATGTGCATGTATATACAATGCAGATATCTACATATCACATACATATATATTCTCAGTGCAGTTTATGTTTCCTTCTGAATCTTTTACATTCTTCTGTCATCTTTAAAAAATCATGCTCTTTTCTTTCTTCTTTTTTTCCTTCTTCCTTCCTCCTTCCTTCCTTCCTTCTTCCTCTCTCTTCCTTCCTGCCTTTTTCTTTCCTTGCTTTCCTCTTTCTTTCCTTTCCTTTTTCCTTCCTTCCTTTTTTTCCTTTTTTCATTGTACTCATTGCCCCTTTCTTCTCAACTCTTTCCTTCTTCCCAAATAAAAACCCTTCCTTATAACATATGAGCATAGTCAAGGAAAACAAAGGTCAATTTGCTTGTATCTAAAAATGTGTGTCCTAACCTGTACTCGCTATCTATCATGTTGCAATCAAGAGATGGGAAACATACTTCATCATTATTAGTCCTGTGGAGTCATGGCCAGTTCTTGTGTGGATCATAGTTCTCAGGTCTTTCAAAGTTATTTTCTTTTAAATGAAGGTGAAGTCTTTATATAAATTGTCTTTCTGGTTTTGCTCATTTCACTTGCATCGATTACTACAAATATTTTTTGATTTTTTTTGATAAAAATGTATTGTTAAAATGATGTTTGTTAACATTTATGAAGAAAATGATGTTTTTCAGATAAGGGGAACAGCAGCAACAAAGTCCAGAGAAGGATAGTATTGATTCAGGACAATGAGAGGGCTAATTTGGTTTTGGGATATGATTTGTATTGTAGGAGATAAAATGTACTCATAAGTAAGGAATCTAGATTAGGAGAGTTCTTAAATTTTAGTTTTCAGAGATTTACTTTTGATTTTCTTGCCTATGGGGGGCTATGGAATGTTTTGGGGCTATGGTTGACATGATGAAAGTGCTGTTTTAGGAAAAGTCATCTGTTTAAGATAGTCTGGGGATTTGGCAATCAGGCACACCAGCTAGAAGACTGTTCTGAAATAATGAGATGAGTGCCTGGCCTTGAGTGTCTCTTTACCTCTTGTCTGGTTGGCTTTCTGATGTCCGACAAGAAATAGATGAGGGAGTTGGAAATGAAGAAGCAATATTGGTCCTTGGTTGAATGAAAAAGAACAGGATTCAAAAGTGGTTTCAATAAAAAGTATCAAAAGTCAATATCAAAGACAAATAAATTATCATATTCTCTCCGCATTCTAAATCTGTATGTGTGTTTTCATTTCATGGTCAGATTGGAAGATAAATAACCCCAGAAGAGTGCACTCTGGTTTTGGAGTCATTCTATCCCTGATTAATAGCTAATAGAATTATTACTTCTCCTTCCCCTCCTTGTTCAATACCTGTATATCTTCCAGAGATCTTGTCTGGAAGACTCTGGCCCATAATAGACTGGACATGAGCTGATATTGCACACATAAGCTTCCAAGTGTGATTTGGTAACAGAATAACTTTTCCTGAATCTTAGTTCTATAATTTTGATATTCTCATTCTTAGGCTACATATCACCTGAAAATATGGCATTGTAAATCTGGCAGGGACCCTCTTCTGCCCTCTGTTGGCTCCCTTGAAGTCTTCAGTCTGCTGGCAATTAAAGCTTGCTTTTCTGCTCAGTATTTCACCAGGTTCTGCCCAATCTCACTAAAGCAATATTATAAATCATTGATGAGGATGATTCTATTTCTGTTTCAAGCATCCTAGCCAAGAAAGTCTTATGATTATTTTCCAAATCATGTTCCTCCTTTACAAGATATTCCATCATTGATAACATATCCATTTCATTGGCTTTGCTCTTCTTGGCGGCAATGGTAGCATTTCTGAATCTCAAGATCTGAATAACTAAGATCTGGCTTAGCATGGTTCTTGGGAAAGACCCTCTCCCTTTCTTCTTTTTTTCATTTCTTCCCCTACTGCTAAATTTTTTTTTACTACTTCCTTACTATCAAATCTCAGTTCTCTATACTGTGGATTTCTTTGTGTATTATCCCTGTATAATATTTAATCCAAATCCATTGGATTCTTTCATACCTCTGGCTCATCTTTGCCCAGCTCCTAATATTATTAAGTTCATGCCCATTTTAATATTGGCCCAATTAAAATTGTAATCTTGCTAAAGGGTAAGAAAAAACTTAGAAGGCATTCCTAAACCCACCAGACATTTATTTTGGATAACTCACTTAAATTCTTTCAAACATCATGGCCCCTCTTCATTTATGAGAAGCAACGAGAATTGAATGTATGTTCTGCTGTTAAAATGCCAAGTCCTGGTCTTTTAGAAATTATACATAATGTTCTTTAGAGACTGAGAGACTCTATGAAGAAATTTTCCCTAATTAACTTTATCTTATTCTGGTCTTTCATTTATTTTGATTACCTTAGTCCTCTAACATTCATTTATTGAACCATCTTCTATCGTGCTTGGGCATATTGATGGCTTGGTTTTGAATTGCTTTTTTTTCCCAATTAATGAAAAATTTCATAGAATCTACTTCTCCCACAATGGTTTCACTTTCTCTCTTTTCCAGGTTTAACACTAAGGTTTATCATCTTAATGTCATATTTGCTATTATTCTGAAATTTCTTCCCCAACTTTGGTTGGGCTCAACATCCTTCCTTGAACATTATGTTCATAAATATCTATTTTGCCTCTTTGATAATCTGACACTAGTTATAGATTGGAGCATAAGCCTGAAAGAGCAAGGGCAGTATAATTCTCTTTATTTGCAACTGATTTCACACAGGCCAGATCAACTCAAGGTAGCTAGGAAGTGCAGTGGATAGAGTGCCAGGCTAGGAGAAAGGAAGATTCATCTCCCTGAGTTCAAATCTGTGTTCACACCATGGGGAAGTAAATTTCTCTTTGCCTCAGTTCCTTATCAATAAAATTAGTTGGAGCAGGAAACAGCAAAGCACTTGGTATCTTTGCCAAGAAAATCCCAAATGTTTCACAAAAAGTCAGACATGACTGCAAAAAAAATAACTGACCAATAAAAAAGTCAACTCTACACTAGCTCATTTGATCAGTACAATGACTGGGATCATTCTGCAAATGGCCCCCTCCTGCAAAGGAGATAAACTAAGTGATCTGGGTGAATTATAATAACTGTCTACACTGATTAAATGACCTAGGGAATTCATTTTATAAAACTTTGTGATTGTGCTATCATAATTACTCATGTGTATGAGTATATCTCACAATGCTCCTATGGACAAGAAAGAGAGATATAGACTAAACAATGATATAATTAGATACAAAACTGATTGAATGGTCCAACTCAAAGAGAAGTCATTAGCGAGTCAATGCTCAGAGGTCTTCAGTGGAGTGCCTTAGGGATCTGTCCTGTTTAATATTTTTATCAATGATCCAATTAAAGGCATATTAGCATGCTCATCCATTTTGCAGATAACATCAGGAAAGAGGATAGCTAACATACTGGATAACAGTCAGAATTCAAAATTATCTCAACAAGCTAGAGCATTGGGGTGATTGCAATAAGCTTGAATTCAATAGGGATAAATGTAAAATCTTATATTGGGGTTAAAAAAGAGAGAAATAACTATAGGTACAAGACCAAGGAAGCCATGGTTAGATAGTAGTTCAACATGAATCAATAGAGTTATGTGAAAAACAAAGAAAACTATGATCCTGGGCTACATTAAGACAGGGATAGAATGCAGGACTAAGAGAATGCTATTTACTTTATATTTTGCCCTTGTCAGACTACATCTAAAATATTGTATTCAATTATTTGTGTCATATTTTATAGGGGACATGGAAAATCTGGGGAAAATCCAAATGGTGAAAGGTCTTGAATCCATGCCATATGAGAATCCAGTTGAAAGAATTAGGGATGCTTAACCTGGAAAAGGAAAGACTCTGGTTGGGGGGAATATGATAGCAGTCTTCAAATATTTGAAGGACTTGAATTTGCAAGAGCAATCGAACAATTTATTTATTTTTTTTTGGACCTTAAGGTTAGAACCAGAAGTAATGAGTGGATGTTGCAAAAAGATCGATTTAAACTTCATATTTCAAGGGGAGGAGTGAAAAATATCCTAATTATTAGAGCTATCTAAAAGTGAAATGGGCTGCCTTAAGAAGTGGTGGGTTCACCCTCATTGGGGATATTTACCTAAAAGGTGACCAGTTGTCAAATATGTTATAGTGGGGGTTTCTTTGAGTATGGATTCCATCTCTGGTACTTTTTTCAATTCTTAAGATTCTATGATAGTGCCTTAATTTTTACAAAACTGAAAATCAACTCTGCTTGGAAGGAATGGCAAATATCATTATCCTAATTTGACAGATGAGGAAATTATAGTTTAAGCTTATTTGGGTGAGGGATAAAATAAAAAGTATAAGGTGACTAAGATGGTATGAGTGAAGTACTGGAGACCCATCTGAGATTGTAAATGGGAGGCAAAGAGACAGGATGTGTAAATAGTAGAATAAGAACATCAGTCTCATAAGTTTTAAGGGGTCATGATACCATGATACCATGGAGATACCATGGAGAAAGCAGAATGAATGGTGCGAAACCAAAGAAGGGTCAGCAAAGCCAGAGAATGAGAGGTCCAAAGGATAGGTCTGGGTTCGAACAGAGGATTGCTCACAAGTGCCATATTCTATTAGCACTTCATTCCTATCATCTTTTAAAGTTACAGCTTCTCCTTAGGCTTCTCTCTCTAAATCTGGACCTGAATCTGTCATACACTCACACATCCTGCTAACTACCTTCATGTAGCAACAGTTCCTATAAGGAAGAAGCTAAAGATGTTTTTCCTTGTTCCAGTAAAATTAGAAAAAAAAATGGATTCGAATTTTGGTTATTCTACTTACTATTTGTGTAGTCATTAAAAAATTACTTAAGCTCTTTGTAAGTCAGTTTCCTCATTTGTGAAAGGAGGGAGTTGGAAGAGATGAACTTTAAGGATTTTTTCGGTTTTAAATCCCTGTCTATCAGGTATATGAAAGCTATGGATAGTTCTTTCTTCCTTCTCTTCATGCTGACATGGAAGCTACCTTGTCCAGACAGTGTTACCATTCCCATTTGCCCTTTCATTTCCTTCATACCACCTGTCTAGTGTTTAGTACATCAGGTCCCTTTTTTCCTCTGTTAAAACTTGCTCCCTGGAAAGGACTTAACATCAGTCATTTACACCTTAGCATGAATGCTATGTTTGTGCTGTCCCTGGAAGGGTTCACCATTTGTGTCTTTATGACAGAAAGTTTTGGTTTCCTGGTAAAAGCCATAACAACAATGGCAGTAGCAGAAGCAGCAAGAGCAGCAACAGCATCAATGATGGCCAAAACAGAAAAAACAAAAATAAAAAAAGCCAAACACACTTTAGAAATCTGTAGGCAGATTGGAAAGGATTCTTTTAAACATTAGGACTTTTCCAGATTCTTTGAAATCATACTCTATGGATGGTCATATTCATGACCTATATAGAAGGCTGACCCCCCCCCCCCTTTTTTTTTTACCTCTCTGCTAAACACTGTGAATGAAACAAACCATTCTCTATCCTTCCATTTGTAAATAAAACAAAAAGAATATTCTGACCAATTTTTCTATGTTGACATGTTGCTAGGTGCCAAAGAATTAATAATGCAATAATCCTCTCAGGAAAGATATTTACCAGGGATTAACAAGGCCCCTTAAAGCTCACACCCTAAAGGAATGAATCTGTACTGAACTTATGGTCACTGTGGTTCAGGTCTGGGGGAAAATGTCTGTGTACCTTCCTCTCATGCCTTATATCACACAGTACAAGGGGCTGCCTTTTCAACCTCTGCATAGGGCTGTATTTTATATAGATAGTCGATATGTCTTTTAAGACTCTAATATGAAATCTTTAAAAAGGTTAGAATTGGACTAAGTCTATACAGCACCTAATTCAACCCACACCTTTTGTCAATGAGATTAATAAGTTTCAGAGAGGCAACATGTCAGTGCAAGGCCACATTAAGAAAAGAAGAATTTTTATAGAGCCTACTATGAACCAGGTATTGTGTGAGAACTTCACAAATATTACCTTATTTATTATCTTATCACATCCATTACTAAAGCTCAGGGTTTCTCACTTCTAGATCACGCTGATCTTTCTATTATAACACCATGTGGTTGCTCTACTAAAAAAGAGAAAACTCTTTTCTCTCATTAGTTTTTATCTCCACGTCTTTTTCCCTTTGTTTTTGCCTCGGAGAGGAGCTTTCATTATGAACAAGGTTCCGGTTTTATGGGCTTCAGGCGCTGTCTCCAGTTTCCAGTTCTCATCTCAAGCTGAGTCGTTGTGTGACAGAACAGCTGTTCAACAGCTGCCACCAGGTGGGAGGCTCCTGCAGCCCTTCATGGCATCTGCTCCCCATGGGCTCTGATGGGAGATACCTCATCAGCCCAGGGACTGTCGCTCCAGGGTGGCGACAGGAGCCATCCTCATTGGGGTAATGTGCCATGTACTTGGGGATGTGGAGAGAAGGGCAGTGTTTTATAAATGCAAAACACTGTTGCAGTTGACTAAGCAAACAGTCCTGCAGACTTCCTCTTTGTTGGTGACCAATGATGGACTTGTTACCTTTCCAACCCTTTTGGCCAACCCAGGGTTAGACTTTTGGATTCTCATGGACTGGGCTGCTGCTTATAGGTTCCCTATATTCTTTGCCTCTTGAGATCATAGGAGAAAAGGGGAAGAGCTTAAAGTGAAAAACAATTCAATTTTGTGCTGTGTAGCTACTCTATGCCCAGCCATATGCATAGAGGCATTCTAGGGGAGAGAAGAGAAAGAGATTAACAATAAGCATAAACACTGAAAAATATTAGAACATTTTCAAAGCACTTTCCATGTTACCTTAAAGGCAATTCATATATTAGTTAATTATTCATTTATTACCTTTACAAAATATAAAATATTTTATATATTACTTTATTTCACATATTACTCTATTTATATTTCATATATCCTCATATTATATATATCTCATATTATGACTATTATTTTCAACTTACAGTTGGAGAAATTGAGGCTGAGAAAAGTTTTGACTCACTCTGAATCTCACACCTAGTAAGTATCCAAAGTAGTAATCAAACTAAAAATTTGCTGATTCAAGGTACAGTTCCCTACACACTATACCCAACTATCTCTGGAGTAAACATAGAAACTAACTTCAGAGAACTATTACACTAGTTGGGAAGATAAAATTCACATGGATTAGTTACAGAATAATCCAAAACAGTATATGAAAATATAAACTGAAATCCATTTACTATGGACTATTGATAAGAGGAGAGAACTGTATGCACTGGAATAATCAAAGGAGGCTTCATTAAATGGATGCGATTTAAGGTGCTAGAAGAATGGATAAAACTTGAATAGTTAAAGAGAAGGAGAAGGGCTTTCTAAGTATATGAACTAAATGGTCCAAGAAACTTTGCCTTTTTATGCCAACTCTATAATTAGTCTTGTGACCATAGGATTATACAATTTTAGATAGAGAGCTGAAAAGGACCTTAGAGGATCTCTAGTCCAACCCCTTCATTTTATAGATGAAAAAACTGATATTTGGAGAAGATGATTAGTCAAGTTCACACACACATAGTAAATAGAAGAGCCAGGATTTGAACACAGTTCTCCCAACACCAAATTCAGTGCTATACTGTTTTAGACAAGACACTTCTATCTCTTTGGGCTTCTTTGTCCCTGTGTTTCAAATAGGGATGAAAATAACTTGCCTGGGCCTATCTTATGGTAGGGATGAGGATGAAATGAGATAACATTTGTGAAAAGGTTCTGGAAAGCATAAAGTACTGTATCTGGGTCAATTTCTAGCATAGATAGTGTCATCTTCTCAACTTTATACTTTACTTTTTCTAGTCAATTCTACCCAGGGGAGCTTTAGACTTTCATTTTTGCCACTTTTAGCTCATCATCCAGGGGTTTTCATGAATGTCCAAGCAGACAAAAAGAATTAGGCATATATACATGCAAAATATGAGCAAGTAGGATTTTGTTCTAAGATTGCAAAGGATATCACTCAATAAGACAAGTCTTTATATTTCTAGCACCTAGGACAGTGCCTTTGCGCATGGTTAAATGTGAGTTGTAGAAGTTCAGACCATGGAAAGGATCACTTCTGGCTGGTGGGAGAGAGGGATCAGTGATGGTTTCCTGGAGGAGAAACCTGTGAAGGTTTCCTGAAACGACCCACTCTAAATCATATCTACATGGTGAACCCTCCTTTAATTATCAAATAGCCCATAGTATATGGATGTTGCTGAGGGCATGTTTTCTCACCTGCTTATATTTCATTTCATATTTTTATGTGTTGTTTTGTATTACTCTGTAACCAGAAATAATGTACATGCATCTTCCTGACGAAGTCTTTCTTGATTCCCCCAGCTCCTTCTTTGAAATTATTCTGAATATAGATAAACATACATACATACGTATGTAGACATACATAGACATATACACAGACACATAGAGACATACACTGCCCCCTCCCCCATATATATATACACATTTCTCTTCCATCTAAGCTGCAAGCTCTTTGAGGGCAGAGATGATTTTTCTCTTGCATCTCTATTTCTTCTTGTGGTAGTAGTGTGCCTACCATGTAATAGGGACTTAATTAGTGCTTGTAGATATATGAATTGATGGATATTATAAAGAGTCATATTTTAACTGGCTAAAAAGATAAACTTCTGGACAACTTGGAGCTGTCAAAAAATGTAATAGACTTTTCAAGATACAACACAGATTGTCATTAAAGGTTTTTAAGTAAAGTTTTAAGACAAGTTCCTGGGAGTGATGCAGATGATATTTCCCCCTCCCTTCCAATAGGTGTTGGACTTGATTACCTCTGAGATTCCTTTTAGCTTGGAGATTCTGTGATTCATTTTTTTAAAATAATAACTTTTTTATTTTCAAAATATATGTAAAGATAATTTGCAACATCCATTCTTGCAAAACCTTGTGTTTTTCTCTCTCCCTTTCCCCCACTCCTCTCCTAGATAGCAAGTAATCCAATATAGGTTAAACATGTGCAATTCTTCTAAGCATATTTCCACATTTACCATGTTACATAAGAAAAACAAGATCAAAAAGGAAAAAAATGAGAAAGAAAAAAGCAAGCAAACAACAAAAAAGATGAAAATATCATGTTGTTATCCATATTCACTCTCCATGATCCTCTTTCTGGAGGCAGATAGCTCTCTCCATCACAAGTCTATTGGAATTGGCCTGAATGTGCCAATTCTAATCAATTATAATTCTAATCAGTAACTACTTATTAGGCACATTTATTATATGTGTGGCACCATGCTCAGTGCTACAGATTCAGAAACAAAATCTCTTCCCTCAAAGAGATCACATTCTACTTTGGCATTACAATATGTTCACAAATAAATGAACAAAAGATGATTAGTGGGGAAAGAGAGTATGACTAATTGGGAATATCCAAAAAGGTTTCACAGGGGTTGTTCCTAAACTGAGCCTTGAAGGAAGCCGAGATATTTTGGAGACACAATTGAGGAAAGTATGCATTCCAGGGATAGGTAGCATAAAAAAGAGAAACTGAAATTGAAATGAAAGTATGACTTATGACCTAGGGATATTCCCATCCCCTTCAAGTAAATCCATTCTGGAGGTTAAAGAATTTGAATTTGTTTTAGGGGAGTTTAACCCCACAAAGTTTAGGTTTTTTAATTTTTTTTCTTTTTCTTCCTGGATTAATACAGCCAAGTACTCAAGATAAAACCTAAGTATAGTTTATGTCTAAAATGCCCAAATGTGGGAGTAAAGAACTCTAAGTTTTGTGCTGCCACTCAACATATATCATAATTGTTAGGTATGTTATGGCTTTTATTTCAATCCATGGAAAATGAACAAAATGCCAAGAACACACAGGAGTCCTTCAATAAATACAAAACAAAGTTTTTAAAAAGCCCATTAGTTCTCCCCAGTTATCCAAAAAGGAATTGATCTTAGAGCTACTATTGAGACAACTTTCTATTATTCTTAGAATTTCTTCTTTCCCACAGAGTTCTCCACACTCTTCCCAAGACATGATGTACCATTCTGTGCTTTAGACACTCCCCTGAATACTTTGGAACACTGGCCTTGAAGATTAGTTATGTTCTCTCTAGCTTTTTTCTCCAAATAGGATACAATGCTGAAACTATATAGATTGTCTTCTTCCTTCTCCAAGCTGGATTAGGATGCATTAGGAAATCTTTCTTTAAATGGTACCAGTGATATATTCCTCAAATTCATATACTCTTGATTTATGAGCCAGCTATCAGAGGCATTTGCCTCTTGCTCAGGGTCAATAATTACTGTCTTATGGTTCTACTGTATCTTACAGTAGATTGTCAGTGATTGAGGGAGGAGAGAATAACTGTTGTGCTATTAAGTAATTTAGTCATATTTGATTCCTCATGATCCCATTTTAATTTTATTTTCTTGGCAAAAATTTTGAAGTGATTTGTCATTTTCTTTTCCAAAGTTCCAATTTTGCAGTTCAGGAAATTGAGGCAAAACAGAGGTTAAGTGATCTATTCAGGGTCACATAGCTAATAAATGTCTGAGGCTGGATTTAAATAAACTCAGATTCTCCTGACTTTAGGCTTAACTCTCTGTCTATTGTCCACTACTTTTATCTTGATGTACTTTGGAAAAAAGGCACAAGGGAAAGAGCAAAAACAGATTCTTACAAAATCAGAGTGGAGAGAGTGGAGCCAATTTAACCTTTAACCAATCAATCACTTGGATTTCCCTGGGTCCCATCAGTTAGTCTCACCTAATGTCCAGTGTCTGTAATTTTGCCAGCTTTATCGAGACATTTATTGAATTTGTTAATGCATGAACAAGGTCTATTTTAAAGAAAAATTTCAGATTGTTTAGCAAATTCCTTAATTTGACCCATACCCTTTATAGGAAATTCTAGTGTAGAACCAATCAAAGTCAGATATATTTGTTGCTGAATTCTTCCTGAAAGGGACCATTGGAAGTACTCTTTCAGGACATTCCAAGATATGTAGCTTATGGTCTACATATGCTTTGTCAGTATATATAGAAATTTTATTCTGATGTCTCATTTTAATTTGTCTTTATATTTAGATGTATTTCTTATATGAAATACCTCATTCGATTTCTGTTATTGCATTGGTAGATTTCATCTTATCTACTATTCCTTTGTGTATTTTATTTTATTTATTTTTGATAATGTCTTTTTCTGTTAAGCCTCATTCATTATTAGAAATATTGATTCATGAAGGAAACTTAATCAAATGGTGGGAATCACTCCACATTTCTGGTTATGAGACACTTTCCAATTCCTTGCCTTTGTTGTGATCTGTCATGATTTCTAAGACCAAGTTATTTTTTCTCTGTTTCTATGTCTCTTTTCTTTCTTACCCCCTTCCAAGTACTAGTTATATCTGGAAGCTAAATCATTCCTTTTCCCTGAGTGAAACATAGATGTAGGAAGCACAACTTTTGTTCAGAGAAGGTGGTCTTTCATTGTCCTCATTATCTGTCAAAAATACAAAACTATTATATCTTGTATCACAGGCTCTTATTCCCAAGACCTAACTAAGGAAACATTATTTAATAATGATTTTTCATTTCTTATTCTTGGATAACTTCCACCTTCCAATCTCCTAACTTTAGTCCATCTTTACTTTTTATCATAACTCTTATCTGGTTCTCTACTCTTAAGAGATTACAGAAATCATATGACTTGCCAGAGAGGGATATATCTCTTGATCCTCTTTGTCTATTGCTTCTGTCTTCTCCACTTAAGTAGCTTGCCATTGTACTATTTCTTTCACAATAGAGATTGATTCACTTGTACAGGAGTATAGAATTGAATCTATGGAATATTTAGATATTTCTTCTTTCTTTATTCTGAATCTTTAAGATTTCCTTGAATCTTTAGCCTAGGAGATCCTATTTGTACCTTGATTATAAGTCTTTTCTCTTTTTTTTTATCCCAAGTCCAATTTCCCTTTAAAAATAGCAACAATAACAACAACAGCCTATCAGTGAGAGCATTGATTTCATGGATTCATTTTTTAAAATAATGAAACATTTGCATTCCTTGTATTTCTCTTTAGAGTATTTACTTGTCACATATTCCATCTACTAATGCTGCATTTGGTTTGTTTTTGCAAGACTTTGTGGTCAAATGACTTTTTTTTCTTGATAGTTGATCTCTTTTCATTGATTATGAGGTTCAGTGAAAGATTATGCTTAGAGTTTGTAAAGGACATAAAATTCTATTTTCTGGGAACTTAATCATTTTGCTGTTTATTCTTGAAATGATAAAACTTACATACTTCATGCCTTGGAACTCCAAGTGTGGGATTTTTCTGTTGCTCCAATATATAGATTTAGTCATCGAGTTAATTGTTTTCTGCATCTAAAAGTTCTGGGAAATTTCACCGAATTTGTTGCATAATGGGAATTAGATTATTTGATTTATCATATAGTCTTTGGTGAGATGTATGATCTTATGTTAGCTCTTCAAGGACAGTCAATTTAATAGAATTCATGGATTGATTTGAAGTTAAAAGCCATTTATATCTCTTTTGTCAAATTTTTTTTTGACTTCTGTATTTTAAATTTCTAAATCTGGTATTTTCCCACTGAGATATAAAACTATATAGCAATGATAGACCTGGCTTTGAAATCAAGAAGAACTAAGTTCAAGTCCTGTCTTTAAGACATATGCTTGCTTGATCCTATGCAAATCATTTAATCGCTCAGTATCCTATACAATTCTCTAAAATTATATATTGTAAAAAAAAAGTATAAACATGCATTATTGGTGGGAGTTTCCTCAACTAGGAGTTCCCTGCACAAAAATATCACAAATTTATCCCTCTCCCTTTGTATTTTTGAATCCCAAATCTAGTATTTTCTCTTTTAAGACCTTTTTAGAGGGATTCTTAATTTTTGTTATTTAAATTCTTAATCTTGTGGCTTATATTCACTAATTATATATTGAGATCTGATTTTGCTTTTAATTTGCCTCTAAATCTATTGTTTTAAAAGTATTATTTTTCTTATCAACAATTCTAGAGTTTCTTGCTATTGTTTCAAAAGCTGTAAAAATCCTGTAGAATATTTTATGTCAGAAATTTCAGTTCATTTTCCTTCATAGGATGTCATATGTTTAATTTGTTATAGCCTTTATTTGAATTTTTTTACTCATTTTACATCTGTCTTTATAAATTTCTCTCTGTTGGCTTGTCTGCATGAGAGCCAGCCTCATACCTAAGCTTTTGCTTCTCTCTCTTTCTTTTTTTCCTTTTAGCCTTTTTTTCTTGTATTCCCAGTGGATAATCACAGAAGTTCAATTTCCAGAGTCGAGTGTTTTATGTGTTATACTAGTAAGAAATAGGCCCAGCAGAGATCAGGACAGCATGATGACCTCACCAGAAGATAACCAGCAACTCTGTATCATTAGTTATAAGTTACTCTTATATATATAGATCCTTGCATTAAGGTCCCTTATTTCTCTGTCCCCATACTCATGGATCATGAGTGTCCAAATCTTTCCACCAAGGATCTGTATATTTGAGATGGAATTTGCCCTAGTTTTATGGTCAAAGGAAAAGTCTTCTATTATTACTTTTCTCACTGTGATATTTCCTTAAAGGTCTTTGCTTTGAGCCTTTGAGTCTTTCATATTCTTTTGGTTGACCAATAAAATTAAACACATCAGTGAGGGCTCATGAATGATGGTTTTAAGCAGGTTTATGCCTGCTTGTGCAGTATCTTGACCCTAGAGTAACTTTTCTGGCAGAGCTTGTGAGGGGGATATCTCACATGGAAGGAATCTAAAGTGTACATAGAGAAATAGTGTGAAAGTTGAAACCATATTGTGAAGGGATTTAAAAGCCCAGCTGAGCATTTTTGTAATATAAGAGAGGTAATTCTATGAAAGGAGGGATTCATCAGGAGGAATAGCTAACAAATGGAGTATTTCTTAACAGAAGGGGAAAAATAGGAATAGCAACTAGATTTGAGCAGCAGGGTTAGGCTATTTAATAGGCTACTAAAATTAGTGGAAGTGTCACAATTGAACTAATATTCTCCCTTCTTTAGCCAGCAAATACTCTCACTTTATGACTAGGAACACTGAGACAAATATGGTGGTAGAAAGCAGAATGTCAGTTTTCTTTTCCATTCCTATATAAACCAAATGACACAAAGTACCAGGAAGATACAATGTGATGCATAATTATATGGAAAAGTTTTAGGAAGAGGAGACCAGATCTTTTGAAATTCTCACTTGAGATCATTTTTGGGAAAAAATTTTGAAGCTTTTTGGTTTTCAGAAATATATTGCTTCCAGGAAAAGGGACAGACTGCCTGATTTGTGGAGATCTTACAAAAATTGTTATAACTAGGAAAGAGAATGGAATAATATCCAAAACTTAGTACCACTTGGGTTTTCCTCATTTTTATTTGTTCTTTTCTGAGCTTGAATTCTCTGGGTTTTTTTTAAGGGGATGTTCAAGATAGCAATTCTTTTACTATACTGAATCTGATTTTCTTACCTTTCCTAAAATTCCCAATGCACCTATCTTTGATAGGCATGCATTATTTTCCTTGATTAGTTCATCTGAGCTAGGGATTAGATAATTTAGAAATATCAATAACTTAGGAAAAAATAAAATAAAACAATGGACAGAGTACAGTATTTCTGAGTTATATAATCCAAAAATCTTCTAGTATATGATACCCCAAATTTAGTCTTAGTTTCCTAGGTTACATAGTTCCATTCTCATATATCTAGCATCTTATCTTGACTCAAAATATTGTCTTAGTAGATCTGATACTTATCTCTATCTTTGGTGCTTTTGTGCCAAATTTTCTTTGCCATAATGACCAGACTAATGACAATCAGATGAACTCTTCTATAATTATTATTTCCTTGGGCCTAGTTACTTGGTATTTAAGATTTTAGATACTTCACTCAATAAATCAAATTTTTATTGAGCACCCTTGATAGGCAGAACTCTGTGCTAAGGAAAAGATAAGCAATCAGAGAAAAGAAATTTAGAGGTGCAGCAAATCATAAAGATCATGTGGTTTAGCTTTCTTCCTTTACAGATAAAGAAACTGAGATATAGAGAGGACAATAATTTTTTGATGGACACATATTCAGTGATAGAGATAAGAAATTGAACTTAAATTTAATAACTATTGGAATACAGACTCATAGAACCTTAGAATTAAAAAATACATGTAATGTTATTTACTTCAAACAATTGATATAACATTCTTCTTATGACATCTCTGAAACCTGAACATGCAGATTCTAATATGGTATTTATAAATCATGGGAAAGCCATTAACCCATGTAATATCTCCTTCCCATTGTATTATTCTAATTGTCAAAAAATCCTATTTTGAAAAAGTTTTATGTCGAGTTAAAATATTTCACTGTAACTCTGTCCCTCTGTCCCTTCTATTGGTTTTAGGTTTGCTTTTCAAAACAGATGCAAAAAGCCTAATTAATCTTTAATATGATTTTTAAATATTTGAAGACTGCTGTCATGGTGCTATACTGGAAAGAACACTGAACTTCAAATCAGAAGACTTGGGGATCAAAGTTATAACTTGGCCACTTACTAGTTATGGGAATCTTGAGCTAATTTCTGAACTAATTATACTGAGATAATTCCTTATCTGTAAAAAGAGGGTGAAATTGTAAAGTATACAGATATAAGTATTTCTTCTTCTTCCTTTCTCTACTCTTACTACTTCTTACTCTCCTCTTTAAGTGAAACAACCTGAGTTCCTTAAACTGTTCCTTGTATGACATGGTTTCCAGTAATATCACCACATGTGGAATTGATTTGTTCACTCAACAACTATTTGTAAAGCATTTATTATGTATAGAGCACTATTCTGGGTCCAAGAAGAGACACATATAGAGAAGGTGACATAGAGCTTTTGTTTTAAAAGAGAGATAACATACAAAGAAAAATGTGTATAATACTGAAATTACTTTCTCTTTTTTCTCCATCTCTTTCTTTTCTTCTCCTATTTCTTTTTCTTTTTTGCATTTTATTAGTGGAAAGATATTTTAGCTGAATAGAAATGGGATAGACACTTTTCCAATATGAGTAATAGGAGAAAATACAATTAATGTGACTCAAGGGATAGACATGACGATGGATAGGAATGATAGTTGAGAGAATGAAACTGGGAGAAAGACTAGAAGCATTAGATCTTAAACCCTACTATAAAGCTGTAATCATCACAACTATTTGGTTTTTTTAAGAGATAGAAATGTTGATCAAGATTAAGAAATAATTAAGCACAATAGCGTAATATTTGATAAAAAAAATTACTCCAACTACTGAAGTAAAGAATCTATTTGATAAAAATGGCTAACAAAAGCAGTTTGGCAGAAATTGAGTTTAGACCAAAATCTTCTACCGTATAGTAAAATAAACTCTAAATCCATTTATAAATGATAATGGAAATAAAAAAAAAAAACTAGAGAAGAATAAAAGAAGGCATCATTTACAGTGACAGGGAGAGACTTTTAAGAGAGAGGGGTGGGGAGAATATTATGGAAGATAAAACTGGCAAATTCACTTGCATAATATTGAGAAGATTTCATTCAGACAAAATCTATGCAATTAGAAATAGAAGGGAAGATCTTACCCAGGCCAAAAAAAATCTTTGTGTCAAATTTCTTTAATAAAGATCTGACATCCAAAATAATTATGAAATTGATGTAAATACATAAGAGCAAGATATATTTTTTCTAGTAAAGATATATACAGAGAATTTTCAAATGAAGGAATACAAATTATCAACGACCATTTTAAAAAAGTTTCAAGACACCAATACTAAGAGAAATGAAAATTATGGCAACTCTGAATTTGCACCTTGTACCCATCATAATAACAAAAATGCTAAAATATGAAATAGCAATTATTAGAGGACAGGGAAACAAATGCAAAAAAAATTTAATCATTTAGTAAAACTAAACTGGAGACAAAAAGAAGTTCATAAAGGGATATAACAAAAAAGATAATTTTGTTACTACCATGTTATATTTGATATACACTTAAATTATATATGAGAGAATGCATAGTTTCATACATAATTTTAAAATCTTTTTTGTCATTGAAATTTTCACATTTCTTGAAAATTATTGGATCATAAGGAAGAAAATTAAAAAAAATTAAGGTGGGGATAAATATCTTGTGGGAAAAGAGAATCATAAATGCTTCATCTAAACTTAACTTTACACTATGCCTATCAAGGTCTTTAATGTCCTTTCAAAGTATATTTAGTGATCTCAAAGTCATTCTATACTTTTCTTTTTCTCTCATTCCCCTTATCTAATTAATTGTCAAATCCTACCTATTCTACCTCTAAAATATCTGATGTACCTATCTTCCTCTCAGAATCATTATCCTAATTCATGCCTTCATCACTTCTCAAGACTTTGGTCATTAATATTACTACAACTTCTACTAGGAGGGGACAATTATATTGTACTTAAAGATTTGTAATACGTTTTATATGTTAGCTTACATAAGACTCCCATTAAACTTTGTTTTAATTTCTCAGAGGTTATTGTGTACCAAGATTTATAGTCACAAAACATCAGTAGGAAAACTTCTGTATTAAAATGTTTATCTTTTTTTTTAATTGGTAGGCATCTTGGAATTATTAAAAGCACAGTATAATTCCCAAAATCCAGTCTAGTTCACTCCACTCTTTCTATTCAAATCCTGAATCATTATCCTTTATTCAAAATTCTTAAATCAAATCCTTAAATCATTAACTATCTTTAGTGCTTGTTTCAAATATTTGTACTGATGCAAACACTTCATGGACTGGTTATTCAACTGCATTTCATAAATCAAACCGTAGTATTTTCAAGCATTTAGTTTTTTCTTGAATGGATTACTAAGACAACATCTTTTAATAATCATGTATCTCATTGAGGAGGCTCCATATTATTCTGAAGTTTAATGCATCCGCATGATATCATTTGGAAACAGGAGCATCTGGTGGACCTTACCACTCATGAGGGATTTTTCTTCCTTTTGGATCTTGTACAAGACATTATCCATGATAGGAATGAATGTATTTAGAAAGCATACATTTACCTTTTTCATGCCTTGATTAACTTTAGTAGCCAGTGTCATTGCACAGAAATATGTGTTGCATTTATCAAGGAATCTTGGATGATATCAACATATGCTTATTGTGGGAGAGGAGCTTTTAAGGATGTATGCTTCTTACAACAAATCTCTTTTTGACTCTCTTTGTTTTTATTTCTCATTAGCAAATTAATCACGAAGAGATCTTGTGGTTTTTGTTCTTTTCATTCAATTTTACTATTGCAAAGATGTGGCATTTTAAAGAAAATAGTTTGCAAAAGTTTTTTTCTTTTTTTATATTTTCATCAAGAAAAACCTTGAAACATATATAGATCATTCTCATAAATGTTTTATAAAGATGAGAAAGTGGATATATGTGTTGGTAGTTACTGATGTTCACTCAACTGTCTTTTGGCAGTATTAATACCATTCATGATTGTAACCCCCTTCCTTGCACTGTCTTTGTAAAATGACCATTCATCAGTTTTAAGATTGTGCCTTCTCAAGCACAGATTATCTGTGTCTACTTGTTCTCATTCAACTGCTCTTCCTGACTCTATCTTTTTAAGTGCATTTCTATTTCCTCCAGTATCACATTGGAGACCGAGGTGTTTGAGTCCAAATGTGGTGATTCTTCTGTCACTGATGATAAAAATAGATTGTTATAGAAATGCAGACAAATTTGTTCCATTTTCCGTCTATTTGTTGCCCTCCTGCCAATTTCATCTATGAATACTCTGGGGATGATGTAGCTTATTTGCATCTCACACCAAGCTTTCTTTAGAGTTGCTTTTTGCTTCCACTACTTTTTGCAGTTTTATAAGATGATACTGCTTATAATCTTGTACCATAGTCCCCATGGTGTTTTACAAATGAAACTATGCTCTAAAGTAGTGGTTCCCTTGGCTGCCACTTCCCTCTGCTCAGGAAAGAGATGAAGTGCTTCATGTCTAAGGGGGTTTCAGAGGTCTTTTGCCTTCCTTTTTGTGGCAACTGCTTTATATCAGTTAAACTTCTGCAAGAAATATTGATGACCATGGTCAGAATCTTTGTCTTTTTCTGTTTTTTTCTTTTCTAATAGAATGAGTTCATTGAAGGTAGATACTTATTTTTCTTTTTTCTTTTGGTCTTGACATCTCTGGCATCTAGCTCTAGGCCTTGTACATAGTAGGGTACTTAACAAATTTTTTAAAAATTTAATTCAGCATTAATGACTTATTTGAATAGATCAGGTTGAAATTGTTGCAATTATTCAGAGTATCTTTATCTGTCTTTAGTCTTTCTTTTAATTAAATATTGATTTTGACCTTGATACTAACTAGTTAGTCTGACTCAACATGGATTCTGAAAGCCTTCTCACATCTGCATCCAGTCACTGTCTCTTAAGATATAAGGTATTTCACTGTTTCTAATGTTGTTCTCCATTCTTTATATTTAGTATTGTCCAACTGTGATGGGAATATTCAAAACATGTAGCCCTCTGAGTAGTTAACAAGTCCTTGCCCTATTTCATTTCACAAATAAACAGTATTTTCTATTATATTATCTGAAGTTAGATAGTATTTTTTTTCTAGGTCCTTCAGAAATGTCTTGGATCACTGTATTACTGAGAATAGCCTAAGTCATTTATGTTATAGTACAATATTGCTGTTACTGTGCACACTATTCTCCTCATTCTGCTCATTTCACTTTGCATCAATTAATGTAAGTCTTCCCAAGTTTTCCTGAGAGTATTATTGTCATTATTTCTTATAATTTAATAGTGTTTCATCACAATCATACCACAACTTGTTGAGCCATTCCTCAGTTGATGGACAATTCTCAATTTGTTATTCTTTGCCACCACAAGAAAGACTGCTATAAATATTTTTGTATATATGTCATTTTTTTTCCTTTTATCTCTTTGGAGTTCAGACCTAGTAGTGATATTGCTGGTTCAAAGAGAATGCACAGTTTTATAAGCCTTTGGTATAGTTCCAAATTGTTCTCTAGATTATTGGACTAGTTCACAACTCCACCAATAGTGCTTTAATGTCCTTTTCCCCTCATTTTCTCCAACATTTATCATTTTCATTTTCTGTCATATTAACTAATCTGAAATGTATAAGATGTTTCTTCAGAGTAGTTTTAATTTGCATTTCTCTAATCAATTGTGATTTAAAGAATTTTTTTCATCTCATATTAGAAAACTATCCTTTGACCATTTATCAATTAGAGGATGACTCATATTCTTATAAATTCAACTAAATTCTCTATGCCTTTGAGGAGTGATTCCTTTTTCAGATAAACTTACTACAAATTTCCACTCCTCCCCTCCCACCAGTTTCTACATTTCCCTTTTATTTTGGCATTGATTTTGTTTGAGCAAAAACTTTAAAATTTGATGTGAGCAGAATCATTCCTTTTACATCCTGTAATGCTTTCTGTTTCTTAATTGGTCATAAATCCCCCCCTAATTTGTAACTTTGATAGTTAAAATATTTCATGTTCCCCTAATTTGCCTATAATATCACTTTTTAATGTCTAAATCAAGTACCTATTTTGACCTTATCTTGGTAGAAGTTACAAAGGACCTAGCTTCTGCCAAATTGCTTTCCAGTTTTCTACCATTTCTTCTTCACTAGTGTTCTCTCTCTCTTTTTTTTTTTGTCCTCAAATTTTGGATATTTGGGTTTGTCAAATGCTATGTTACTATGATGATGCACTACTATGTATTGTGTATTGAATCTATTCCACTGATCCAGCACTCTATTCTTTGCCAGTAAGAAGATTCTTTTTATTATTAGCACTTTGTAATGTAGTTTGAGAATTAATACCAATAAATCACTCTTTTCACATTTTAAACATTGTTTCACTTGAAATGCTTCACCTTTTGTTCTTTCAGATTGATTTTGTTATCATTTTCTGGATCTATCAAAAAACTTTTTTGTAATTCAATTTATATGGCATGAAATAAGTAAATTATTTTAAGCAGAATTGTCACTTTTATTATGAACAATTAATACTTTTCCCCCAATTGTTTAGATCTGACTTTATTCATGTGAAAAGTGTTTTGTAATTGTTTTTATATAGTTTCTGGGTTGGTTTTGGTAAATACTTCCAAAATTTTATATTTTCAGCAGTTATTTTAAATGAAATATTTCTATTTCTTGTTGCTGGACTTTGTGGGTAACATAAAATATTGTGATTTATGTATGTTTGTTTTATATCCTGCAACTTTGCTGAAGTTGTTAATTATTTTAACCAGCTTTTTAATTGATTCTCTAGGATTCTCTATACTATGATATAGATCGCAAAGAATGAATGTTTTCTTATTGTCTATTCTAATTCCTTCAATTCAAAGGTAAAACAGCTGAAAAACTTCTAGCTGATGGTTTTACATAGATACTACTTATCATTTTAAGGAAACCTCCATTTATTAAAACATAAAACATAAAAGTATGTTTTTTTTAAAAATCGGAATGAATGTTGTATTTTGTCAAAAGCTTTTTTCTGTATCCATTGAGATAATCATCTGATTTTGCTAATTTTGTTATTGATATGGTCAATTATGCTGATGGTTCTCCTAATACTGAACTAGCCTATATTCCTGATATAAATTCTATCTTATCATTGAGTATGATCTTTGTAATATATTATTTTAATACCTTTTTTAATATTTTGCTGAAATTTTTGCATCAATATTTATTAGGGAAATTGGTCTATAGTTTTCTTTCTTTATTTTTGCTCTTCCTGCTTTTGTTATAGGCACCATATTTGTGTCATAAAAGGAATTTGGTTAAACTCCTTTTTCTGTCCATTTTTTCCAAATTGTTTATATGATATTGCTATTAATTGTGTTTTAAATGTTTGCTAGAATTCACTAATGAGCACATTTCATCCTGGGTTTTTTTCCTTAGGAAGTTAATTGGTGGCTTATTCATTTTATTTTTAAAGATAAGATAATTTATGAATTATATTTCCTCTTCTATTAATAAAGATTAATGTTAATAAATATTTATATTTTGTAAGTATTCATTGATTTCACCTAGAGTGTAAAATTTATTGCTATATAATTGGGCAAAATAGCTCCCAATAATTTTCTCTTCATTGGTAGTGAATTTATGTTTTTCATTTTTGATACTGATTGATACTGATGCATGATATTGATTTGATAGTGATTCCCTTTTCTTTTAAAAAATCACATTAACTTATGGTTTATCTATATTATCATTTTCCTCACATGCTCAATTCATTGATCTATTTTTCTATTTTATTGATATAAGCATTTAGAGATAATATAATTTCCCCAAAGTACTGTTTTAACTGAATCCCATAAATTTTGGTATGTTGTGTCATTGTTTTCATTCTTTTGAATGAAATTATTGATTATTTCAATGATTTGTTCTTTGAATCACTCATTCTTTGGATTGAATTATTTAGTTTCCAGTTAATTTTTAATCTATGCTTCCATATCCCCTTATTGAATATGATTTTTATTGCATTTTAGTGTAAAGAGAATACACTTAACATTCTGATTTTCAACATTTGATTGTAAAGTTTTTGATGCCTTAGCACATAGATAATTTTTGTGAAGGTGCCATGGACAGCTAAGAAAAAAGTGATACACTTTTCTATTTCCATTCAATTTTCTTGAGAGGTTTATCTTGTTTTCCTAAAATTCTATTTGTCTCCTTAATTTATTTTTTGTTTATAGTTAGATTTATCTAGTTCTGATAGGGGAAAATTTTGTCTCCCCCCACCCCTGTAAAGTTTTATAGTCTATTTCATACCATAACATTTAACTTAAAAAAAAAAAAGAATTTGGATGCTATGCCTTCAGATGCATATATGTTCAGTATTGATATTTCTCCATTGACTATGGTATCTTTTAGCAAAATAGTTTCCTTGCTTATGTCTTTTAATTAGGTCTGTTTTTGCTTTGTCAGAGGTCATTATTACTACCCCATATTATTTTAAACCTTAGTGAAGCATAATAGATTCATCTTCAGTCCCTTATTTTAATTCAGTGTGTGTCTATTTCAAGTGTGTCTCTTGTAAACAACATATTGTTGAATTCTGCTTTTTAATCCATTCTGCTCTTTTACTTCATTTTATGGGTGAGCTCATTCCATTCACATATATAGTTATCATTATTAATTGTGTGTTTCCCTCTATTCTATTTTCTTTTGCTTTTTTCTTCTTTCTCCTTTAATCCTGTCCCTTCTCAAAAGTTTGTTTTGCTTCAAATCACTTTCTCCCCTAATCCCCCTTCTCTTTTATCATTCCTACCCATTCTCTCCATCCTTATTGTATAAGTTATATTTCTACGCACACCTGAGTGTTTACCTTTTTGTCTTTTTCTTGAATCTTGTGTTTGAATGTCAATTTTTAAATTCAGCTTTGATCATTTCATTAAGGATGCTTAAAGGTCATTTGTTTAATTAAACATCCATTTTTTCTCTTGAAGGATTATACTGAGTTTTACTGGATTGTTTATTCATTGTTGTAATCTTAGTTCCTTTGCCTTTTGGAATATCATATTCCAAGCCCTCTGCTCCTTTAACGTAGAAACCATTCAATTTTGTGTGATTTTGACTGTAGCTTCATGATATTTGATATCTTTCTGGTGCTCAAAGTATTTTCTCTTTGACCTCAGAGCTCTGGAATTTGTCTATAATATTCCTGGGAAATGAGATCTCTTTCAGGAGATGATTAATGGATTATTTCAATTTCTATTTTACCCTAAAACTTTAATGTTTTAGGACATTTTTCTTTATGATTTCTTAAAATGTGATGTCTTGAGTTTTTCTTTGATTGTGGCTTTCAGGTAGTCTAATGCTAAAATTATCTCTTGAACAAATAATATTTTTGAAGAAAAAAAGAAAAAAATGAAGAAAGTCATCAAAATCAATTAACATATTGAAAAAAAGTGAAAATATATGCAATCTATAACACCCATGACCCTCCCAATTTTGCAAAGGTGTAAGATAAGTGTACATTTTAAAATCTCTTCTTTGGAGTCATGTTTTTCCTTCATAATTTTGCTCCATCATCTTTTGATTTTTTTTGTTTTATGGTTGTCCTTCCCATTTACACTGTTGTAGTCATTGTGTATATTTTTTGGGAGTGGTAAATCTTCACTTTCCATCAGGTCAAGTAAATATTTCATGCTTTTATATATTCATCATGTTCATCATTTCATATAGTATGGTAAAATTATATTACATTCCCATATCAAAAACTTGTTTAACCATTCTGCAATCAGTGAGCATTTTCTTTGCTTACAATTCCTTTTTACAAAAAAAAAATCAGATCAAACCAAAACATGTTAATACATGTATTTTGATAAATACCTAAACTTCTTTTCAATGACCTCTTTGAGGTACAACAGTTATTTATAGTGTATCTTTGTATCAAAATGTATGGGTATATAGTTACAATACTCATTTTTATATTCACTGTTGTTTTGAAGTTACCAGGTAACAAAATATGTGTTGACTTGTTTTGGAGAATCTTTTCAAGTTCTTTGTCTAGTGTGTATCTATCCTTTTAATCTTCTATAAAAGATGTTGGCACTTAAGATACAATTATCTTCATGGAGATCTTTTTATTCATTTTCACTAATTTAAAAATATTTTTATTTTTACCCAATTACATTCAAACATTTTTTTACATTTGCATTATAGATTTTCTCCCTTATCCCCCTCATTTACAAAATACTTGTGGAGTTATGCAAAACATTTTTATAAAAATCATATTGTGAAAGAAAACATAGATCTCCACCCTTCCCCCCCCCAAAAAAAAAAAAAAACTTCAGGAAAAATAAAATAAAAATAAAAAGAGAGATTATATTTCAATTTGTTTTCAAACACAAACCATTCTTTCTCTTGGCATAAATAGAAATTTCATCATAAGTTTTTCAAAGTAGTCATGGATTGCTGAGAACAGCATATTCATTCACAACTGATCATCCCAGAACATTGCTATTATTTTGTCCACAGTACATTTCACTTTGCTTGAATTCATGATGGACTTTCCAGATTTTTCTGACAGCATTCTGCTCATCAGTTCCCATAAAACAATAATATTCCATCATAATCACATATTATAATTTTTCAACCATTCCCCAAGAATACTTTTGCTAAATGATGATTAGACCATCTATAATATTGATTTCACTATAGGTATTCTAAATGTGTTATCTTTTATTCTGTTTTCTCTCTCCTTTTACCCTGTTCTTTTTCAAAAGTGTTTTTCTATTGATCATTCCCTCTCCCAATATGCCCTCTTTTCTATCATCCTCGCTCCTTCCTAGATCCCCTTTCCCTTCTGCTTTCCTGCAGGATAAGGTAGGTTTTTGTGCCCATATTAAATGTATATGCAATTTCTTCTTTGAGCCAATTCTGAGAAATTTTTACTCATTTTCATGATGGGCACTGAAAGGCAAAATGACCAAGCGTCCAACTGCATTGTACTTCTTGTTGCTTCTGAGAAGATGAAAAATTCAATTTCATCAATTTTTTTGCCTCTTTGAAAAATGCTATGAGCCACCCTTCCATTACCTGTAACTTCTTTTTGTCTTAGTTTTATTTATTGCTATAATATCATTATCATGTTTTAGGTCTAGAGGAAACTTTAGAGGTTATCAACTGTACTCCATTTTGCAAATTAGAAAAGAGAGGCTTAGTGATGTTAAGTGACTTCTGTAGTATTACACAACTTAAGTGTCTGAGGCAGGATTTGAAATTAGAGCTTCCTGATTCCAAACCCAGTGTCTAGCTACTATATGCTGTCTTTCAATATTGAGGATATATTAAAAGCATGACAATCCATTGATTGGTGGAAAACGATAACACTTTTAGAGTACCTATGGTGAAATCAATATTATAGATGGTCTAAAAACTCATCACCTTTTGCTCCATTTTTCTGCCGCTCTGCTACAATCACTATAGAAGTAAAAGCCTGGGGAAAAGGGAAGGAGTGTGGAAGACATAAAGCTAAAGGATATTTTTCTTTGATGCTATAATCAAAAATTCCCCATCAAGTGATGAGTATATTGATGTTGGATTTTTCTGTTTATAGTGAATTTGGTCCTCAGATAGTCTGGGTCTAATACCTGTCATTGGGGTCAGTATATTGCCAGAGCTTTACTCAAAGTCTTTCCAGCATGGAAATACCTGTGAAAGCTCATTTCCTGGTAGCATTGTCTTTTATTAACTAGGGTCACTTTTATGCCACAATGAGTCATCAGAGTAGGTCTTTGTGGAGACAATCTTCCACCCAGTTCCGAAAATATTTTTCTTAGGGCACAGTTCAGATCATGAATCATACTTGATCAAAAATTTCAACTGCTTCATCTTGGTTCTAGATTAACATGCAGATTCCTCAGCCTCCTACAAGCTATCTTAAACTCACTTTTCTAATAATATTGCTTCAAATGTCCTAGTCAACTGAGCTTAATAGCAAGAATTACATCTTTGATTTCAACATTTCATTTCCTGACTCCAGACATTTGCTCAAGTTATCATTTATGCCTTATTGTACTTACTCTTAAACTCTTTCTGCCAGAATTTTTATTTTACATTAAGGCTTTCTCCAAATTTCAAATTGCTTTGTATTTTTTTTTTGTAGGAGTTACAGTTAAATATATTCCTTTGTTATTTCTGATTCCAGAAGATTTTAAGTTCTATGAAGACAGTACTAATTTTTTTTTTTTTTTGGTATATCCTCTCCTAACCCAGTGTATTCACACATAGCATAGAACTTATTCTTTTTTAAAATAGGTATTGAATACTCAGCAGAGGGAATATTATGAGCAAAGATATAGAGTAAGGAAGGCATGTGATGTGTCCAGGGGACAAAGAAGAGACTGATTTATTCTAATATAAAGGGTATGCAAGATAGCAAAAAGATAAATCTGGGAAATCACGGTAAGGTGTAGAAATCCTTGAATAGCAGACAAAGAAAATTGAACTCAAGTGTGAAAACAAAAGGATATCACTAATGATTTTTGAGTAGTGTAGTTATATAACATAGAGGCAGAAATAATATGGAGTACTTGGACCACATCCCAGATGAATTTTGGCTCCTAAGTGTTTTCTTCTTATATTCTTTTCCTCTTCTGATGTACAGTGAACCTTAGCTTTTTCCTGTAGTCAATGTATTTGTTAGCAGCTCTAAGATGGCTATCCCACTCTCCTATAGCTTTTGACACATGAATCCCACAAGGAAGAGAAGTCATCTTAATCTTAGCTCCTAATTGACAGTTTCACTATCTCCATTTGTCAATATTTCTCATCTATCACTTATGTCTTGAAGTTTATAAGATTATAAGATCACAGATTTAGATTTAGAAGGACATTTAGAGATATTACAGCTCAAGTTCCTCATTTTATAGATAAGGAACTTGAAATTCAAAGAGATCACACAAATAGTAAGTATCAATCAGAGTAAGGATTCCAATGCTCAGGTCTTCTGACTCTAAGATCAATGACATTTTCTCTGAAAACAGAAGAGAAAGACTGATGAGAGAGCTGAAGCTGAATTTATCACAAAGAAGAAGGGTAGGGATGCAGAAATGAAGGTGACAATTGGTCTAGCCAATAGAAAGTTGCCTCTGCTTCTGGTTCTCCCCAATTTATCAATCCTGTCTAGATTTTAGTTGATATTGTCTTTAGGTCTTCACTCTCATTCTAGCTTTGTTCAGTAACTTCCTTACATTCTTCTTTTTCTCTTTAATCTTTCTCTCCTTTGAATACAACATTTTCCAAGTTCCTCAATCTCCTCAACTCCCATAAACTATGGCTCTAATCTATCTCAGTCATATACAGGTAAGGTCATACCTTATACACCATCCTCCCCAAAACAGTTCAAATACATTTGTCCTTGGTACTGAAATTGTATTCTACAGCTCTGAAATCAGCAGATCCAAAGGAGAACTTTGGACAGTGTATGAAGGATGACTTGGAGGGAGGGAAGGTAAAAATGTGAAAAAACAGATAACTTATAGTTAAATGAATGATAATAAGGATCTCTATCAGGATAGAAACAGTGTATTTGAAAGAAGGAATAAACACTTTAAAGACATTTTTCAGAAGTAGAATAAACAGGAATTGATAACTTAATGTTAGAGGTAAAGAGAGTAAAGTATACGTTAACCCCCAATGCTGGAGACATGGGAAATTTAGTGGGTTCAGACAGAAATAGTGATTTAGGAAGAAAAATAAAGTGATTTTGGACATATTAATTCTTAAGTATTGGTGATCCATTTAGGAAGAAAAATAAAAGATTTTGGACATATTAATTCTTAAGTATTGGTGATCCATCCAGATAGAGATTACTAAAGGCAGTTACAAATATAACTGCATAGACTATAGAATAGAGATTGGGGTCAGAGACACATGTTATAAAATAATTTGTATGTAGGTTATAATGGAAAGAGTAAGCGAGAGTGAGATTGCCTGGATGATAGTGCCTATACCAATATATGCATATAAGCTTATGGGTTCTAAGCCCACTTTTCTTCCTATCTCTGAAGAGTCATTCGGTCATTTTGGTATCTCAGCTAAGGATATCAAAATCCCCAGGCTTAAGATGCCCTACTAAATCATCCTTTAAATACTATATTCATTCATGTATTTTTATCAGCTTGTTGTTCAGTAATTTTCAGTCTTGTCAAACTCTTCATGACTCCATTTGGGATTTTCTTGGCAAAGATACTGGAGTGGTTTGCCATTTCCTTTGCCAGCTCATTTTACAGATGACTAAACTGGAACAAATAGGATCAAGTGACTTGCTCAGGGTCACATAGCTAGTAAGTACCTGAGGCTGAATTTGAATTTAGGAAGATGAGTCTTCCTAGTTCCATGCTTTATCCACTTCACAAACTAACCATAGGCTAGGAGCACTGTCTACCTTAGAGTCATAAATGTCCCTCTGTGGTTTCTTTGAATTATAAACCAATGAACTTGACTGAAATCCCTGAAAGAGCTAGATTATTTTATTAAACAGAGAGCTAGTCAACATCTAGAAAGGAACCAATAATAACAAATTTGGATCATGAATTCATCATGACTGTTATGCCAAACTAATCTTATTTCCTTTCTTTAAACAAGTCTATTAGATTGCTAGGTCAGGAATAGATTGTAAATATAGTTTATCTAAATATTAGGAAGGTATCTGACAAAGTCTCTCATGTCATTTTTTTTTGCTTTTTAAGTTTTTTATTTTCAAAATTTATGCATGTTTTTCAACATTTACTCTTGAAAAACCTTGCGTTCTATTTTTTTTCTCCCTCCTTCCCCCATCCCCTGCCCCAAAAGACAAGTAATTCAATATATGTTAAACATGTGTAATTATTCTATACATATTTCTACAATTATCTTGCTACACAAGAAAAATCAGATCAAAGAGGGAAAAAAATGAGAAAGAAAACAAAAAGCAAGCAAACAACAATAAAAAATGAAAATACTATGTTGTGATCCACATTCAATTTCCACAGTTCTCTATCTGGATATAGGTGGTTCTCTTTATCACAAGATCATTGTAACTGACCTGAATCATCTCACTGTTGAAAAGAACCATGTCCATCAGAATTATTGTCCTATAGTCTTTTTGCCATGTATAATGATCTCCTGGTTCTGCTCATTTCATTCAGCATCAGTTCCTGTAAGTCTCTCCAGACCTCTCTGAAATCATCCTGTGCTGATAATTTCATATAGAACAATAATATTTCATAATATTTATATATCAGAACTTATTCAGCCATTCCCCAATTGATGGGCATCTACTCAGTTTCCAGTTTCTTGCCATACACAAAGGGTTGCCACAAACATTTTTGCACATGTGGGTCCTTTTCCCTTTTTGATCATAAATCTTTTGGGGATAGAGGCTCAGCAGAAACACTGCTAGATCAGAGGGTATGCACTGTTTGATAGTCCTTTAGATATAGTTTCATATTGCTTTCCAGAATGATTGGATCACTTCACAACTCCACCAACAATGTATTAGTGTCCCAGTTTTTCCACATTCCCTCTAACATTCATTATCTTTTCCTGTTACCTTAGCCAATCTGAGAGGTAACTCAAAGCTGTCTTAATTTGCATTTCTTTGAATAATAATGATTTACAGTATTATTTCATATCTTATGATTTTTTTGAAACTATGGAGGGATATGAATTAGACAATAGTACAATTAATGAAATTTGGAACTGATTGAATGGCTAAGCCCCAAAAGTAGTGGCTTGATATGAATTTGGAAGGAGTTGTACATAGCACCAGAGATCTGTTCTTGGCTCTGTGCTCTTCAACATTTTATCAATGACTAGGATAAAAGTATGGATGACAAGCCCATCAAATTTGAAGATGATAGGAAAGGTGGAGGTACATATAATGCAATAGATGATGACATCATGATTCAAAAGGATATTAATAGGCTGAAATATCGACTAATTAAAGCAAGATGAACTTTTATAGGGATAAACATTCATAGAATCATAAATTTAGATCTAGATGGGATCAAAGAGGCCATTTAGCCCATGTTATGAAAGAGGTAATAGGCCCAGGGAATTTTAATGAGATCACACAAGTAGTAAGCATGAGAGACAGGTTTGCCTTGCCAGGCCTTTTCCCAATACATTCCATTTTATGTATTTAGGTTGAGCAAAATTAATGTTATAAACTAAGGGAAACATAAGAAGATTACAGTTTCCTTGGAAAGAAAAGATTTGGGGGTTTTATTGGACCATAAGTTTAACATAATTTAATGTAGAACTCTTTTCCAACTTTTCAAATTTGTATATATAGGGTGTTTTTTTGTTATAATACAAACAGAGCAACAGCCTCCTGTTTCCCTAGCAGATTCCCACCTAGAGTATGGATAATTTCTATAATGCTTAGTTTACAGAGGATGGTAGAAGGACAAACCATGGAGAATCCTTTCTGAATTTACCTATGAGTGGGGCAGCTAGGTGGTGCAGTGGATAGAGCACCAACCCTGAAGTCAGGAGGACCGGGTTCAAATCTGATCTCAGACACCTAACACTTCCTACTGTGTGACCCTGGGCAAGTCACTTTACCCCAACTACCTCAGCAAAAAGACATTAAAAAAAGGGGGGGGAAAGAAAAAATGAATATACTATGAGTGACATGTAACCTTGACAGAGACATGATATGGGAAATGATTCAGTCATCAGATTGACAACGCCCACAGGTAACCGTACTGTATAGAGTCCTGTCTCCCTCCACGATATAATTTTAAGTGGTTCTTTTCTGCTCCCTCCTTTTCTCCCTCCCTCTGCCTCCTTCCCTCTGTCTTTTCTCCCTTTATCCCTCATCCCCTCCTCTCTCTCCCTACCCCATCTCTTTCTTTCTCCCTTTCTCTTTCCTCCTTTTTCTTGTGATATGAGAACTATACTTGGGGTTTGATTTCCTTTCAGCTTTCTATTGGGGGGGGGGTAAAATTTGTTCCAAGCTGGGATCCTGGTGAAAATTTGTCCTTTGAGAGAGAGATTGGAAAAAGAGCAGAGAGTTGACTTATTAAGTGGTTGGTAGGAGGAGGCACCAACTGGAATATCAGCCATACGACAGCTGGTTGTGGGCTGGGGAGAGGGATGGTAGGGCATGATAGGCAGTGATTTCAAGGCAGTTGAGTTGGGGCTGCTGCCTGCAATTGGGCCAGTAAAGGCCACCTTCTGTGAAAGTGGGTCTGTAAATGCCTGGGAAATAAAATTCATGAAGAATTTTCACTGCCTCCTGTTAGTGTTGTTATTGTAGCTTCAGAATTCATTCAAAACCAGCTTCTCTTAAATGTGTGGCCAAGGCATGGACATATTTGCATTGAAAAAGAAAATTTTGTGTTTCATGCAAAATAAATTCAGCCAGATTTTTGCTTTTAAATATTTGACACACGGCATATGCAAATGGAAATTTACAAACCAACTACAGCTTATATACCTTACAGGAGAAAATTCCCTGGGTGTTGATAAAGGAGAAACATATGGATTAGTGAAGATGAACAGTCACTGCATATTTTCTCCTTTCCTCCTTTCCTTCCTTCTTCCCTTTCTCTCTCTCCCCCTTCTTTTCTTTCTTCCTTCCTATTATCCATTCCATCTTCTTTCTATCTTGATTTTCCACCATCTATTTCTGTTTTTCTCCTCCTTTTTTCTCTTCCTTTCCTCCTATTTCTACTTTCTGTTTTTTTTTTATTCTTTCACCCAAGTTGACTTTTTGTTTAGAAATATTCCTTTAAATGTTTAGCTTTTGAACAACTGACAAAGCTGGGAAACAGTGGCCCTGGGTTCCCTATTAGCTTGCCCACTAACTCCCTTTATGTTTTGAGGCAAGTCATTTGATTCTGAGGAGCCTGCTTTCTTGTCATTTGAGGTAATTAGTATAAAAGTGCTTTGAAAAGCTCTATACCTATGAAACATACTATTATTTCTGAGAAAAACAAAAAGGGACTGTGGCATGTCTAATCCAGTATTTTTAGCCATTTTACTGGGTAATGTGGGAGAAGGGCAGGCCTATGTAACCACATAATTGATCACAAAGAGATAAAAGCATTTGGGTTTCTTTTTACCTGAAATATGCAGGATGACTGTTCATCTCGCCAATCCATATCAACAGCCAGGTTGGCAATCTCTTCCAGGAAGCCTTCTGTGATTTTTGGGCCTGATTCCAGGAATTCTGTTATACTATGTCCTCTGGGCCTCTGTGTCCTCAGTTGTGCTACTTTCTTTTCTGATGGTGGGTGCATTGTTCCATAAAAGTGAGAAGGAGCCCATTTTCATGGAAAGACTATTCAGAGCCAGGAAACCTGGGTTTGGGTCAGGGCTCTGATACTTAATAGCTTTGTGATCTTTGATTGACATGAATCTGTTCAAAAGATCATCAGTCTACAGCTGGAGTCACCTGAGAAATCATCCAGCCTCAGAGTTCTTAATCATTTTTTTTTTTCGTGTGTGTGTGTGTCACGGATCCCTTTGGACTGGAGTCTTTCCCAGAGTCATGTTTTTAAATGTAAATTAAAAGTTATGTGATTACAAAGGAAATAAATTATATTAAAATAGTTATCAAAATAACAAATGTTAATTTTTTTAGATTATTTTTAAGAAAGTAAATTGTAAAAAACAACAGCAGAAAACATAGAATGACAAATATAGAGACTCCAGCATTTTTTGTGTTGGTCAGAAGGTTAAACAATGACTAACTATGTTGTTGCTGGCAGGCAATCATAATAAAAGCAGAATGGTAGAACAAAAGCAGAAGCTGCCAGCTTCTAGTTATCCCCCTCCCTCCCTTTTTGTCCCGAGGTTAATTTGCATGCCTATTAGTGAGTATGATGGGATCTGAGAGGGGGCTTCCTCACCCCCAAACTTATATAATTTCTGTAGGATTTGTTGACCCTTCACCCTTAAAATAACAAGAATTTCACTAAAATTAAAGGAATATTTGAAACACTAAAGCACAAAGTAGGCTGGGGTTTGGGACAGTGGAAAGATTAGCTTGATAGAGTTCAAATCCTTCTGACATTTTTAATTTGTGAGTCCTTAGGGGAAAAACAGAGTTTTTGATGGGTCTCAGTTCCCTCATCTTTAAAATGAGGGAATTGACTGGATAACCTCTAAGTTCTCTTCTAATTATGGATGTATGGTTCCCTAAGTTAGCACTAGGAGATTTAATCTTAGCCTTGGATTTTTTTAATGGCTTTGGATCAGTCCCTGCATGGATGTGGTGTTTTAAAGACTTTAGAAAGTCATTAAAATAGCTTTAATCATCCTTTACTAGAGTGAGATTTAGTTGTTAAAATTCCATTTTCAAAGAGGAGCAATGACATCATTTGAGTGATGTCTTGACTTGCATGGGAATTGTATTAAGTAAGGCAGGATCGCACCATCAGTCGCACTCTCTCTTTTTCGAAGTCATTAAAGTCCAGTGGTAGAACAAAAGTCAGGATGACCACTGATGATCTGGGATAATCCTTGTCATGTCTGACCAAGCTCTAAGAGCTCCAAAGCATCTGGTTCAGCTGCCTTTGTGGCCATTGGAGCAACTTACTCTCATCTGCCCCTTTTGCTGGGGGAGCTTGTCACAAACTTGGGGGAGACATCCCCCAATTCACTGATAATTTTGATGGTTAGCCCTCAAGTTGCTGAGATGGCTCTATCAAGATGGGATCACTATGCATGTTTCAATTTCTTGGAGATATAGGTGAGAGTTGGATGAATGAGATGGATATCAAAGTGGATAAGCAACTCTGAAAAGGACCCTCAACAAGCCCTATGTCCAAGAGAATACTTTTAATAAATAAACTATATATATATGTACATATATATGTGTATGTGTGTGTGTTGTAGGCAGTGTATAAATGTAAGAAAAAAAACAGACTTTTGGATTGATTTGGTGTTTTGTTTGATTAAAAGTCAGTTGATTAACACTTATGAACCTTATGATCTTGTGGAAGTGAACACATCAATAGAGGCATGTAAGCTATGGTTTTGAGTGGATGCTGATCCACAGAGTAACTCACTCCTGGTGTAGCTTTCTTGATGTCTATGCTTAAAGGAGTCCCTGGGTACTATCAAAATTATTCAATTATTTCATACAAATGTTTCTGTTCCCTCATGTAAATTAGGAATCAAAGTTGTGAGGATCTGGAAAGCAGAGATTATCTTCCAGCATCCAAATGAATACAGGATGCCAATCCTGACTTTTCCCTCTCCTGGCTCCATTTCTGTTTGATTAAACTTCACCACTAATTCCTTAACTGTCTTCTCATCTTTAAAGTTCCTTCCTACCCTGGAACACTCTCCTGAATCCGTGATTCTCTTCTCCAATTGGAGAATTCCTCCCAGAATCTATACTTTCAGAAATTCAGGTTCACCATCCCTCATTCCTCTCCCAGTTCTGCTTCTGACTCTTTAGAAACTTTTGTTTCCTGCTCTCCCACCCCCCACCCCCACTTCTTTTTAGTTTTCTTTTTATCTGTCTCCCACTCCCCTTTAAAATGTAGGCTACTTGAGGGTAGGAAATGTTTTTGTTGTTGTTGTTGTTGTTGTTCATAAGCAGTTAATAAATACCTTTTGGTTAACTTCTGTTGTAAAGTTATGAAAGTCTAAAGTCAAAGAATACTTGGCCACTGACACAGGGGAAGAATGGGTCCCATTAAATTCTATGTCCAGTGAAAGCAATGATAACCTGCTTGTCACTGGGTATCAACCAACATAAATTTATTGAGCACCTGTCTTAGCTTAGTGCCAGGAGCTTTGAGGGAACTTGAGGGTAAAAATCCCCACAACCCTGGACATCAAGGAACTGACAGTTCAATGAAGGGATTCTTCACCTGAGGTTGTGACCTGTTTTTAAAAAAATATTTTTCAATGATAATTTCAATATAATTGATTGCCTTCATAATTCTATCTAAAATTTTTATTCATTAAAAAAAACCCTTTATTCTAAGAAGAGGTCCATAGCCCTTACCAGATTACCAAATGGTCTATGACACAAAAATAGTTGATCCAATGTCATTCCAATAAGTTTGAGTAATCCCAAGAGCTAGCTCATAATGTGCCTAGAAACCACCAGGGAACAGTAGTTTCATTTTGTTATCACTCTTAAACTTGACATGTGTACTGTATCCATCTATACCTTTCATGGATCCTGACGTCTTATTTTCAGGATAACTTGAAAATAAGGAATTGACAAAATGCAACAGTGCCATATCAATATAGATAGCACTGTTGACCTATCAGGAAGCTCCTCAGATTTATCAACCATCACCACCTTCTTCCAGTTTGTGCCTGGGATCCATTCAACTTGGCAAATGAAACAGAATTGGAGGAATTAAGAAGAAATCACAGGAAAAGTTATGGATAGAACAATGGGAGAGGTTTTTGGCCAGCAGAGCTTCCAACTGCTCTGTGTGTGATCTTGAACACGCACTGCTGATGTGGTAGGAGAAAGATGAAATGACTGATGAAACAAAAGTATGAGCTTCTGAGCATATTGACTTGTTAATTGGATAACAAATTGGGACGAGGCCTCCTCAGCATTGGCACTGGATCCTGAATACAGGGAAAGACAGATTTTTATGCATTGAAAACAATTAATCAAATAAGATCAATTAATTAAAAGAAAACAATTAGCAAGGATACAAAATTAGGTAATCTGATTTCTAATTAAAGGAAAGATTAGGCACTTTCCAAGTTGGGAGGGAGTAAATAGACATTCCCTGAAATCAGAGAAAGAAGTATCCCATTCCACCCAAATGTCTATATTCAATCAAAGGAACATTGATGAGAATGGAACAAGTTTTCAGAAAAGACAGAGATGCATAATGGTGAGAAAAATCTTTGCAGCAATCTTTGGATCTAACTGGGTTTCTGGTCAGCATAATCTAGGTCTTTCTAAAAGTCCCTAAGCAGAAGGTAGATGTGGTCCAATTTTCCAGACATGCAGGGCTAGGTTCAATATAACAATACAGCTTTTTCACATTTCACAATTCTTACAATTGAATAAAGTTTTCTTCTAAGACAGAAATTGAACTAGATCCAAAATTGAATAGAAAAGGAACTGAGTTAGATCCAGAATTGAGTCACAAGATGGAGTCAGTATGGTTCACTTAATTCCCTCACTGAGAAGTGATCTGCTTTTTTTCTCTCTCTCTTTTTTTTTTAATTCTTTCCATTGAGATATAGAAAAACAGAAAAGTTGATGACCTTTTTTGGGTTTCTATCTGCCACTAGGAACCAGTGTCCCATGATAACAACAAAACATTTCCTTCTTCCTAATCCACCATCTTTATTTAGTGGACAATAAGGAGTGCCTGAAGGATTCTGAATACATAAAGCTTTGGCCAGAACTATGCATTAACAACAGGTGATATAAACAGATGCAGGAAGATCGTTTAAAAGGAAATTGTAGGAATCTAGGTGAATGGTAACAAATATGAAATTACATAATTCCAAAATCACATTGAATTAATTACTTAATTTAAAGGCACAACATAGAAGAAATATTTATGTCCCCAAAGAATTTCTTTGTGTATTTCTGTATAGGATGAGGGAAATCAGCAGGAATGAATTCTTACCTATTAGACTGGAAGCAGCCAGTGGCATGCAATGGTTAGGGCACTGAATCTGGAATCAGGAAGACCTGAATTAAAATCCAGCTTCAGATTGTTACTAGTGGTAAACTTGGAAAGGTTACTTCATACATGATTTGTCTCCTTTTCCTTAACTGTAAAAGGAAGATAGTAAGTGGCTTCTTGTTATTGTGAGGATCAAATGAGATATTTGTTTTAATCCAAAAAAAAAAAAAACCTAAAATTTGATTTAAAAGAAAAATAAAAAAGTTAAAAAAAATATTAATCCGGTGCCTGGAATGTAGTAGCTGCCCTATAAAAGCTTCTTTAATTCTCTTTTTTCTGCCTCCAGAGTCCAGTGAAGCAATTCCCTCATCCACCAGATTTTTGTGTGTGTATGTATGTGTGTGTGTGTGTGTGTGTGTGTGTATGTTGGATTTAACTAAGAACTTTATAATTGATAAAGATCTTAGAGCTCGCTCGGTATAATCTCCTATTCAGTGAGTGCATTTTCTCTACAATATTTTTTAACAGATAATCATGTCATTTTGACTAAATTACTTTCAGAGATGGGAATCTCATCACCTCACTATTAACCATGGAACAGAGATGTAGTAGACACAGGGTCAGTCAGTCAACTAGCATTTATTAAGGACCCATTATATGCCAGAAGGAGATAGGTAGGTACTCAGCAAATAAAATGGGGGAAAATCAGGAAAATCAGAGTTCAAAGATGACTTCAGATACTTATCAGCTGCAAGACACTAGGCAAGTCACTTAACCTTATTTGGCTTAACCTACTGGAGAAGGAAATGGAAAAGCACTCCAGTATCTTTGCTAAGAAAACCCCACAATTTTGGCATATTATCATCCATGGGGTCATGAAGAGTCAGGGATGACTGAATGACTGAACAATCTGTGCCAGGTGCTACATCTTTTCATGCTGAATTAATCTCATTCTTGTTGGAAATTGTGCCCAAAGACTTGCTTGTTTGTGTTATGGTACTCCTTGCAATGCAATTCAATAAGCATTCAAGTTGAAAATATATATATTTCTAGACATTAGTCCAAGGTCTTATTTAAAATGCAAACAAAAACACACATGATAATTTAGCCTAATTTCTTTGCTTTATAGTTTTGCATTGTGGCAGCTAATTTTGATAATCCACTGCTCTTTTTTTCTCCAAGGTGATGATTTTTATAGAAGATATTATGATTATACTCTGCACTATGATATTATATCTCAGAAGCACTTCTTTGATGTTGGATACCCAAACTCTTGAATCCACTGAACAGAATGTTTTTCTTTTCTTCTTCCATATTCAATATTAGTCATCAAAATTTTGCCTTCAAAATTTCACATGCTATTTCCTGCCTAAAACCTAACTTTAAGAGTAATAAACAGTACTGAGAAAAGGAGTGAATCTTTGTCCCATCATGTCCTCACAATTGAAAGAGACAGAAAACTCCTCACAAAGATTTGGACTAGACATATAAAATTTCATAATATTTTGAAGTCATGTGGAAGAATAATTTTGGTCTGGAAGAGGAAATGGAAAAAATTCATAGGGAATGTGGGAAATAACTTAAATATAACAATTGCTTTAATTACTTAGCTTCCTTGGGGCCCTTTATAGATTTTAATTTTTCTGTTAATTTAAGAACATAAAAATGTACTATCATTTGGTTTTCTCAAAAAATTATCATATTTACTAAGTGTAGAAAATGTATAATACTTTTTCAAAAAATAAAATCAAAACATTTTGCCAAACATCAAAGGAGATAAGATTTGAAAGTTCTTAATTTTTTTTGGAAATTTTTATTTCCAAATATTAGATATTAATTTATCTGAAAATAAGACATTGGACCAGAAGACCTAGAATAGTATTTGACTTGCAATCAGAAAATCTGATTTCAATTCCCATTTCAAACACTTAATAGGGTCACATAGTTAGTAAGTGTCCAAGGTCTCCAGAATATAAATATATAACTAGTTTATAAAAAATGATCTGTATGAAGAATTTGGAGAAGCATGAGAGGACTTAATGAACTGATGCAGAGTGAAGTAAACAGAACCAAGAAAACAATATTTAAAATGACTGTAATCATGTAAATGGAAAGAACAATTAAAAGTGAACATCTTGCAATTATATTGACAAGATTTGGCTCTGAACAACTAATAAGAAAACACATCAGCCTATGTTCTTTTCAGATATCAGGAAGAATATGGAATATTGGATAATATGTTGGATAGTTTTTGCTAGGCTACTTTTACTTCCTCTTTGTTTTTTCTTTCATGATATGGTAATATCATCTGGAAATATAAGTAGGAAAGTTATATTTGGAAAGGAAGGTGATAAAAAAACAAAAATAAAAATATTATCTATTTCTAATGTAATTATATTCAAATTTGAGTAAATCAATGGGATGGTTATTTTGTGTAATATCTCAT